>NW_026928024.1:0-32404 GCF_032062105.1 Saccostrea cuccullata | reverse complement strand
TACCGCATTTCTTTTCCTAAGCTCTAATTCTCGCTCTTTATTTTCATCAAGAATTCCTTCTAATTCTCTCTCCCTTTTTTTCCATTCTAATAATCGCTGAGCATGTAACTGTTTTTCTCTAGTAGAATCCATGACCCCAATAGGAGCTGGCTCTGACTGTAGAATGAGCTGAAAGTAGGAGAAAACCTGTATTTATACAGTGGATGACGTCACAATGCATAGGTAAGCATATTTTTTGCACACGGTCCTTACAGATGATGCAACAGGTATAAAAAAGATGATGCAATAGATCTAAAAGATGATGCAACAAGTATCAGAAAGATGATGCAATAGATCTAAAAAGATGATGCAATAGATATATAAAGATGATGCAATAGATCTAAAAAGATGATGCAACATATGCAACATATGTACTGAATTGACCCACTTATCCCCTCCAGGGGCTGCACTCCCTTGACCCGCCTATCCCCCACAGGGGCTGCACTCCCTTGACCCACCTATCCCTCACAGGGGCTGCACTCCCTTGACCCGCCTATCCCCCTCAGCCCCAAAAGTGCACTCAGTTGACCCGCCCATCCAGGCGCTTTATACTACTCTTGTCTCAAAATGCTAAACAAAATGATACATACAAATCATTGAGAATAAATTATGAAGTTGTCAAGACAAAAATCCCTAACTTCCCACTATGAGCTACAGATAACAGTGACATAATATTTTTAGAAAAATGCATTTTTCAATGAAATATATATAGTGGAAAAAATAAAATTAGAACTCACTTATGGCCAGGTACTGTAGCTAGAGTTTACCGCACCAAATTTTTACTTTCTAGAATTTTGTTTGATATTGCCGTTTCCGCTTCTGCATGATTTCACCACTATTTTCTGTAACTGTGATAATTTTATCACTCGTGCATCAGAAAAACCTGAAATGTTTTGAGTAAAATCTGTTTGATAGATAGGCCTATATTATAGCATGTTTTGTCCGTAGCATGTCATCTAAGTCTAGGTGAATGATTTCTTAGAGTGACATGTGTTATAATACATTCAATGCCAATTTTTGAATAGTTGAAACACCGGGACCCTTGGACCCATGTGTCACGTTGAATGGCAAAAATATTAAAATGTATAATATATGTATTGCACATATATGTATAGTATTAAGGAAGAAAAGATATAAATAGCGAGGAATAATGAAATCAGGATTCACTTAAATGGCTATTTACTGTATATAATATATATGTTACAGTAAATATGTGAAATCAGGAATTTCATGTATTTCCTAAACCATCCAGTAAATACATGTATTTGTTTCAGGAAATACGTGTAATTACTGAATAGCTAGGAAATTCATGTATTTACTAAAAATTTTAGCCAGTTTTACACGTTTTTACTGAACTAAGCTGGATGACTATACATATGCTTTAAAACATTTCGTAACTAAACAAATACTAGTATGAATGCTTTTGAAGTCGCAAATAATGAGAATTGTAACTACAAAGCTTAGGTTATCCGTAAATTTCTGATTCTGGGTAAGATTCGGACAGTCGGTGCATTGTATTTTTAAAATCCCATTTAAGGTTCATAAACCCTCTGCTCACTCATATTAAATGTTGCTTTACCTTTTAACCTTTTAAGGTTGGTGACGAGATTCATTATATGTTTTTGCTTGCAAACAAAAAATAATAAATAATGATAATAATGATTATGATAAAACATTAATACAAAGAAATAGCCAAACTAGCTTCTGTTATTTCTCAAATAAATTTTTAGAAGACCCTGACATTATATATATTTCATACTGCTTAATGTGTATAATTATAATTCGTGTATCATAAGAATACATTTTGAATATGATTTTCCTGTCCCCCTTTCTACAATTCAGTCATGTATATCTTATTTGTATATTTTAGGGAACAGAGTCATTGTCATAGTCGCACAGCACCGATTTCATACAGGCATGACATTGTGCACTACAGTACACAGTCTTTGAGGATTTCTCGCAGTTTTAGGGGGAAAATGATTATGTTTTACAGGACGGGAAGGTCAAATTAGCATTCCTAAATGTGTCTTTAAAGAAAAAGTAAGACAACGTTACTGAATTTTGTCCTTTCATGTGAACAATTTATCTTAAATCGTAACCTGAAATGAAATCGTGCTAGTTTGTGGGCCTATTTTGTTGAATTTGAACACTGCAGTAAGAACAATCTAAAGATGTAAATAGATAGAACGTAAGACAGAACTATAGAGTTGGAGATTCTCTTGATATATTGGGGAAAAGTTCCTCCGTTGAGCTGCAGCAAGGATGCAAATACCCACATTGAAACACACATGCAGGAACAAAACACAAAAACGTCTCGACACACTGGATGTTTTCTAGGCGGTCCGCGCTCAGTGTAAACAAAAACAGCAAGTGCGTGTGACCCAACTATTTCACTGTTTGCAGTTCCCGAGAAGATAGTCGACGTTTTACACTCGAAAGTAGCCATGGCCGATACCGCCGCACCAGCAAAGTCCCCAGCCAAGAAGAAGACCGCAAAGCCTAAGGTGCCTGCTGCACACCCCAAGTACATTGACATGATCAGCGCTGCCGTTGCATCTCTGAAAGAACGTGGTGGCTCATCCCGACAGGCCATTCTCAAGTACATCATGGCCAACTACAAAGTGGGCAACGATGTTAACTCTATCAACGCCCACCTGAAAATGGCCCTGAAGAATGGTGTTAAAAAAGGTGCTCTGAAGCAAGCCAAGGGCACAGGTGCTAGTGGCTCCTTCAAACTCGGAGACAAACCCAAGACTGAAAAGAAGCCTAAAGCCAAAAAAGTTGCCAAACCCAAGGCAGCCAAGCCCAAGAAGGCCGCCGCCAAGCCCAAGAAGCCAGCCGGAGAGAAGAAGGCCAAGACTCCAAAGAAGAAGGCCGCAGCAGCCAAGAAACCAGCCGGACCCAAGAAAGCCAAGTCCCCCAAGAAAAAGGCAGCCGCCAAGTCACCAAAGAAGGCAGCAGCCAAGCCCAAGAAGGCCAAGACCCCCAAGAAGGCAGCAGCCAAGAAAACCAAGACTCCCAAGAAAGCAGCCGCCAAGAAATAAGCAGTTTTCGCAAATCCAGGCAGACTGCCTACCTAAAACAAAAAATACTAAAAAGCCCTTTTCAGGGCTACCCACATTTTTAGAAAAGATGCCTCATTAACAGTCGTTAACGAAACGTGTGTGGATATCTTTCATCTTAGTTTTAATAAATGGTGGTAATAAATTACAAAATAAATTATTTCATCTGATAAATGCCCTCAATAACCCGGTAACCCATGATAAACCTGGGATTATGGGATAAATCATATTAATATCCAGAAACACTTAGATAATAGCAGTCGATAAAATTAAATGACGACAGAAGGGAACATTTCCAATTTCATTTCTGTTTGTTTGTTTTTTTTGTTTGTTTTTTTGTTGTTGTTGTTGTTGTTTTTTTTTTTTTTTTTGGTATTTCTAAATATTTTTAATAAGCATTGAAGTAATATATCTCAGGTCAAGTGCAAAATAAAAAAAAATCTCAAAACTAATGTTGTTATGAAATCATAGAAATTTGAGGTTACAAGGTTTTCTTATTAATTTTTTGATTTATTCTCAATGACTCGTGTATCATTTTGTTTTGCATTTTAAGACAAGAATATTTGAACAATTTTGCTTGATTCTTTGGGGGAGGGGGGGGGGAGAGGAATCATGGAAATTGAGCTAAAATTCACCTCGCAACAAGTTTTTCTTTTTATTTTCTTCTGTTCACTTTTGGCCATATACTGTAAGTAAATTTCTTTCTCCTTATCCCCATTTGCATTCACAGAACCCCTACCCCCATTACACTGGTTGTGAAATTCCATTCAGAATTCAACTATCATGCAGTATACAAGTCTGACTTGGTTTTATGCCCCACAACTCGGTATGAGAGGGTGCATACTTTGGTGTAGCTGCAGATCTGTAGCATTATGGTTTTATATATTTGTCTTTGACCATAACGCTACAGATCCCGTAGTGCAAAAAACGTGCAATTTACGGCGCAATATTTTTTGCGCACTTTTGGGGAGAATTTCTCCACTTTCTAGCATCGGTCAATCAACCACCTTTCACTCCCTAAGTCTAGACACATTCTGTAGCCAATGTTTACAATTTATCCACCTTCCAACCCTTTATATTTGTCTCTACAGGCAATAAACTCGCTTGAAGTGAATTTTCAGCAATCTAACAAATAATTTTAATGATGTTGATTACTATACATATACTAGTCATGGATGATGAGAGGCTTATTTCTACATAAAAGAACATTTTTGTCTATCTATTGCCATGGCACCTGATCCCACCTTTGACGTTTTTAGAGGTCCTTGTTTGCTCTGCTCCCGCTCTGTGTTTTTTTATTGGACTTTAGAGATTGATGTTATTCCTCCGTCATTCATTCATTCGTTGAGTAAAAAGTTTTCTGACAATGAAGACATTTTGTTTTGACGTTAAACTTGTTCCAAACAGTCCTTAAGATTTAAAAAAAATGTAAGATTTTTTGTGAAAAGGGCTACAGTTTTACATTTGGAATACAGTGTGAGTTAAAATATTGTACTAGTGAAGATCGTCCTTGAAATATAAGACTTTAAGAACAAAGGAATGGCTTATAAATGTTTAAAATCTTTCAAAGACGACTTTTTTTAAAAACATCATTTTATCTGTGTTTTGAATAAAATAGGTAAGACAAGTGGAAAGAAATCTACACGAACATTTCCACGAATAAAGTATATATTTCAATGCCACCAAACCACGCATTTATGGGATTTGCTAAAGCTAATAAATAATACAGTACAGTTTGTATTCAGTCACGATACCCCCCTCATTATTTTATTTTCATTTTCATTATTTTAAAATGTTATAACATCTCATGAAAATTACGTTAATAAAGGACATGATCGAAGCTACATGTTTCCAACTTCCTTTATCCAATTATGAGCTAGGGGAAAGACTATATTTGCATTCAGTCACGATTACCCTCCTTTACTTTTACTTAGTAAAATTATAATTAGTCAAAAAGACAATATCATTAAAGATGCCATTTAGAAAGATGTTGGTCAAATTTAGATCCGCCCACATACCCTGAGTTAGGACTAAGGTTTAGATCCGCCCACATACCCTGAGTTAGGACTAAGGTTTTGAAGCAATATTGAATGTCAAAGAAAATTAAAAGCAATATGAAAGAATTTTGACTAAATATTTACAAGTTAATGCCTTTTTACGTTATTTCCCGATCATGACAGGGAGCACACGGCGGGTGTGACCGATCGTGGATGCTCACTCCTCCATGGCAGCTGATCCCACCTCTGATGTTTTGGAGGCCCATGTTTGCCCCGCTCCTATTTTATAATGTTTAATGGACTTTTGAGCTCGAATACTAGTACTGTTCGTTATCTACACATATTTCATTCAAGAAGATATAGATAAGTGATACAGAATCAGATTGATATAATTTCGTATTATTCAAAAATCTGTTCCAAGATACACTAGATCAATATTATAACTATAGTCATAATAAAAAAAAAAACAAGCATCATATATTTGTCATAACAGCCTTCTTAACTATATGTATACATCTATCTGAGTATTTTCAATTTCAAATACATGTAACACATTCAAACCTTTCTAATTGTCAATATTTCGAAAGAGCCATTAAATACTAGTATTTTTTTTTATAAACGGCATTTAAAAAATACACTTTTTTAAATAGCTGAATGTAAAGTATTTATAATTATACAATTATTGCTGTTTTTGAGGTCAAAACGATGATTTAGACTTACAAACTTATTGAGGATTCCATGCCATTTTATTTGATTTCATTTGCTGAACTCCTATAGCCAAATGTAATGAGAGAAGCAGGATTAAATAAACATTGCCAGTTGTATTTCCAGGTGTATTTCTTTGCATTTAAAAAAAATATATACTTAAGTTGCAATGAAAAAAAAATGATATCAGGGTCTTTTATAGAATACATTTTGAAGGGGAGTGGGCATTATCGGGGAACGACAGCTGAAAAAAATCTTTTGATACCCCCCCCCCCCCCCAAGAAAAGGGACATCTTTTAACTTCAAATTTTGTTTTGAGTTGGGATAAAGGACGGGGAATTAAACAAGGTTCATTTGTTTGGGACCAGCCTTTAATGTTTTTTTTAAAAATTCAAATAAAGTAAAAATTTACGTTCCGAAAATATTTTTTGTGGGGAGGTTTCCTGCTGCACCACTTCCTAACCATCCCCACCCCAAATAATACATTCCCTTATTTCCCTAATGTTATTTTCACCACCTAAGTGGAAGTCGGTAGCAAGTAAAATAGCTTTCCAAGATATGGAATTTCATTAACTATTTTTAGACCAATATAGAAAAAAAAAACATTATATTCACCTTGAAGGTGACGTACTGGTAAATATTTGTGTAACGTATACAGGCAACTTAGCCACATATGATCCACATATTTGTATCATATGATTCTCATATGATTAGATTCATATGAGAATCATAGAAAAAGGGCATCATATGTGAATCATATAAAACAAATCATATGATCCACATATGTGATTCATATGAAAACAACTTCATATGATTTGCATATGAATGGTTTATGTATGTGTCAAGCCATTTACATATGAGAATCATATGAAAAGGGTATCATATGTAAATCATATGAAACAGTTATGTATGTTCTCTTTCAATATTTTTCACATTCTTGTACACATTTAAAAATCAGATATTTCTGCTTTAGATGAAAATTCATTACATTACAATGATTTATCTTCATTGGTTAAATATTTTAAAATATCTTATAATGCTAACACAACTTTTTTGATAAAATTATTTTCATCAAGAGAAATAACTTATTTTTCACAGTGTACATTCTAGACAAGAAAGTTTACAAACAAGTCAGTAGCATTTGTCGATACATGTATTTTACATCTTCTAAATTGAGCACATATTATTTGTATATGTATACATGTACAAATGAATAACATAATTAGGTCATGTACTTGTATAAAAATACCATATGACATGAAAGTGTCAAAAGCAAAATTGAAATATCAGCAATAACATTTGTCATGTATTTTCTATGGTGAATTTATGAAAAATCAAGTTATTGATTATTCCAGCATACAAATAAGAATATGGGAAATCTTTACAGGTCAAATTCAGACAAGATTGTGTACATCCTCCCCATTTCATAATTATTCCATATATTTCTTTGTTCTTTTTTCCTTCTGTATCTTTCAGATTTTTTTCAGTTGTCTCCTCCCTCTGATCTTCCATGACCATTTTGAATACCTCTGTGAACTGTACCAAAATGTATATCCACCAGTTCTCCTCTTCCTGAAAAATTTCTTTGTGGCACAGAATGATCTCTACAAAAATTTCAATAGTAAAAATAAAATAATTCTTAAATTCTACAAGTAATAAAAGTTACTTATAATCAGCAAACAAATGTATGCCCACTTCACCGACACAGATATGATACAAGATAAAACTAATGTTATATATGTTATACTTGGTGTTTTGAGGCATCCTATGATGTAATTTGCAAGACAATTACACTATTGAAGGATATGCTTCTTAATAAAATCATAAAAAAGCAATTTTTTTTAATTTTGACAACTAAATTTGGAAAGTTCAAACAGTATATATTAATTCAAATTGTCAAAAATTAAGAAGATTCTGATACAAATATATCATTTTTGGACAAAAGATACTACAGACAAGAAGACAGGCAGAAAAACAGACCTTGTGATTCCAGGATATCCCAAACTTTTTTGGGAAGAATATAACAAAGTTTATTTAACAGTGTGTAGTTACCTTAACTTTGAAGCAAGCGTTGGATCTTGGGATTTGTTCTTTATCTTATGAGAGGCTGACTGTATATTGAACCTGTAAGACAAATATTCACACAGTAGATATTTTCTAAACATACATGTAATTAAAAGTTAAACTACTAAAAAGAGAGAGTACAACTTTGTAGGTTCTCTATAGTCTTAAATATATCTAACATTTAACCCGAAAGTATAGGTGCGCGCCCCGTTCACTAGTGTTGGGGAAAACATAATTGTCAGTCAATGAATACATAGATGTAAATATTCAATGGATTAGCTAGCTGATGTACTTTCAACACACATGCACATGTATGCCGGAATTTTTCATATGAGAATCATATGTATATTACTTCATATGATTTACATATGTGTAATGATATGATTCTCATATGATTTGCAACATATGATTCTCATATGATGGTATGTACATATGATTCTCATATGATCCACATATGATCCTCATATGAAAGGTAATGCATATGTGGATCATATGTGGCTAAATTGCATATGTAGTATTTTTGAATATCAGCCAATCAGAGAGAAAGTAATAATTCAATCATATAATAATATTCGATCAGATCGTAAGTTATCAAATTATTGTTTAAAAAAAGCTTTAGAATCTGCTATCAGATTTTTTTTGTTATTGAAAAACTTTCATGGCTTTAAATTTGTCAATGATACTGGTACATTGCTCATTCAATCAAAATACATGTACGATGATTTAGACATGCATGCATATTATATGAATAACAAGATGAAGAGTAACACTTTTTGAAAGTTTTCCAACAAAGTTTAAAACACACAAGATCACGACTATAAATTTATACCGGAAAAGAAAGTAATTTCCGACAATCTTTTAACAGAAAACAATACAAACAACAACCTGTTGATCATCACTAAATTAATCAATTAACTGATTTACTTCTTGTTTTTCGTTTTAAAACTGTTTGTTTAATAATGTGTAGGCAACCACAGTGTAACAGATGGCAACAAAAGGAAGGGATTGTAATAGGGATGGTCACAGAAAAGGGATGTAACATAACAGAGAAAAAGTATTGAGCAAAAAGTAATGAAAAATATTTATACATGACATGTAAGAAAATCAATAACAGCATCAAATCGGCTGCAAATAAACCATGTATACTCTGGATCTGTGTCACGTGATCTGTAGGCGCAAAAATGGACAAAACAGTGAATGTGAAGTAGGCCTATTTAAAAAGAATGTTTTGTCATTCGCACCTTATAAAAAATCTTTTTAAAAATTCAGTACAATTTTTTCTTTAATCTTAGAAATTTTAGCATTTACTTAAGATAATTGAACTTGGACTTGATATCTCACCAAAAATGCTGGTAATACCATTTTTTTAAATATTGATAGACTGAATGCCTACAGAATATCTGAAATGAGTTATTCCTCTTTGTAAAGTGTTCCCAGCTCAAGCATCCCTCTGATACTAAACAGTCTGTTACATATAAGTACAGATACAAATATAGGAAGAGCTTAATTCTGACAAGTTTACTTCTAAAATCAGTGCAACTCAATTCTTATTTTTTTTTATTTTTATTTCACAACAAAACATTTTGTTAAACGTGTTGCCTTCAACTTTTCTATTGTATTCTTTCCTTACTAATGTAGCAATATACATTGATGTACCCTTATCACTTGCATATGTGGTGTATTATCTCTTCCATTGATAAAATACGCAAGAGCATTTACTACGTACGATCAAATTTTAAAACTAGACATCCTATTAACCAGCAAGTTCATAAAACAAGGATATCAGCAGTCTTGTTTGAAGGCATCATTCGCATTGTTGAAAGTGTTTGTTCTCCTTCCGATTTGTAATTGTTTAATTAAAAGGACTTTGAGCTTGATTACTCTTCGTTATTATAAATTATTTCTTAATTAACTTAAGTCAAATTAGATTCAGTGGAGTTGATGAATGTACAGAAAAGAGAAAATCACTTAAATTGCATTAATTAATTAATTATGTAATTAATTTTGTGCTATTACGAGTAGTGAGGAAGGGGATGGAAACTCTCAAACTTTTTTTTTCTGCCAAATTTCAATTAACAAAAAGAAAAACATTTAGAGAGGAGAAAAGGTTAATATTTGTTGCTATGTCACAATTTAAGGAATGACAAAAAGGATGAAGTTGCAATAAAATGTTTTTTTAAATGAGTTTATGAAAAAATAATAAACGTAGTTGCAATGAAGTGTATTTGAAAATTCAAAATAGCATGTATTATAATTGCATATCTTGTGAACTTTACCCACTATTGTTATTTAAGAGGGATTTCGTGAAAATTCACACTTACATTATTTATTGATTTTGCATTAATTGTTTTGTAAATGAATGTATGTTAAATAATAACATACTTTTAATTTGGTAAGAACGTTTAATAATAAGGCACAGGTGAGATATTTCATAAAAAGACTTTGTATTCTTTTAATAATTGTTTTACGACACATTTTATTAAAAGTAGTTGTCAACTGTTATTAACTTTTAACAACACTGCTAGACATCATTAGAAACAACTTCCAACTGACATTTGATCAGCACCAGAACATGGTAATGAAGATACGGTGGCAGGAAAAAAAAATCCAGAGAACACATTTAGTCATAGGAAAACACAAGAACTCTCTGGAAATGTATGCATAGAAGATGCTAGATTCTCTATGATCGAATATATTGTCAGACCATTTATAGTACGATTAAACATATATGTTTTAATTCCTGGGCGTCAGTGTAGTTGGGTACGCGTACACGAAAATTTTGTTGAGTTGTGAGAACGCTATTTCGTGTATAAATAGTATATGCAGAAGATTCAATGAATAATGAAACTAAAAACAATGCTGGCAAAATACCGGTAATTATTCGTGAGAATGCAAATTCGTGGATATGGGTGACCTAAAAGTTCACGAATATTGGTCCCCAAACGAATATTGATGAATCAACAGTGTTTATGAAATCATAACTAATCAGATTACTAGTATTCTGTCAAAATTTCAGTATCAAAGCTAGATACTTAATTTAAACATGAATAATATTCAAGCAGATTTTAAAATTACACCTTCATTGTGCCTTTAAGTTTTTAATGCCATTAACCGAAAAATCAAAGGCTGAAAAACTTTTTTTTAAAATTTTTATTTTGTGATGTTACCCTTTTCACACATTTTTGTATCTCTCTGATATTGCATACAATGCTTGACTTTGCAAGCCGTTTTCAAATTTTAAAATACATGTACAATGTGCATAAGAAAATAGAATTTCAGTGCTACAAAATACTGAGTTTACCATCTAAATTGAAGAATCTAAATCATTAATTATTTGTCTACTAATTTCTAAATTTAAAAAGAATAAAAGCACCATGGTGCTTCAGACAAAGAAAAATAATATGAACATTTTAATGATATGCATTTTTTTCTTTTTAAAAAATGTATGCAAATCTTCATGATTTAACATTTATTAAAGGTTGCACTTATATAATTATCATAAAAAATGCTTAACGATCATCTTTGAAAATGAAACCAAGTTTGTGGAATATTGTAGAATGATCCTCTACAATGTGGGCGTATTAACGACCATTAATTGGTGATTCGTTTCCACCGGAAAAAGTAGTGTTTCAACATTCTTTTAATTAAGCAATAACCAAACTGTTAAGAATTATTGTATAATCAATTCACTGATTTAATTAATTCATGTTTTTCGTTTTATCTTGTTTGTTTTCTATCTTGTAGGCAACAACAGATGGCAACAAGAAGAAGGGTTGTGGTAGGGATTGTCGCAGAGTACAAGTATGTAAAAAAGAATAGACAGGAACGAAATAAAAGAAACAACATGAACAGTATAACTTCTGTAGTGAAACAAGATGTTTGATTGACAATTCATCAAAACGGTCGCAATTACTTCACGTCATAATACCCTTCAGGAATCTGTGTCAAGTGATGATGCCGATAATTTCTGCGCGGTGATGGACCACAGAGTAAATGTGAAGAAGAAAAATGTAGGAAATTCAAAACATAATTTAGTTCTAATGATTTTCTTATTTTATTTAAGTGCTGTAATTTTTGGGAAACTTAAGTCATAATAAGTTGCTTTGATGCGTTATATAAGACGAAATTCAAGTCACATATTGAATATTCATGTTTTTTTCTTTGTAAAGGGTCCTTTGTCTAAACCCAAGATGCTCTTTGATATATGGAATCAGACAATGAAACGTATTGAAAAATTAGGGACATGGTTTTATGATAAATTTTATGATTTTTATCGTCATCTCTCCTTATCTATGTAGCAATATTCTCTTATTACTTGCATTTTGATTGATTGATATTATTTTAGTTTAACGTCCCATTCAACAACGAAATATTTCTTAAAACGAGATATTGACAAACAAGTTGATGGAACAAGGATATCAACATTAGTCTCATTAGTCTAGACATTTCGTACATTCTATGGTCGATACAATGACATTGCAGAAAAACACACCAAACTATCATTTAGTCGAATATAACTGCTGGGTTTTTTTTTCATACAAAGAGTAGGACCAATAGATACCCTCTGCATTGTCTTTGGATTTTCTCTTTTCCTGATTTTGACTAGGAGTGGCCGGTCGACAGGGAATACATATTTCTCTATGTCAATATGCTTCCCTCTCTGACTTTGAGCTCCGTGTTTGCTCTGCTCCTGATTTGTTCCGTTTCAATGTAGTTAGAAGCTTGAGTACTGGTCATTATCTTCAGATTTCATTGCAATGATTTGAAAGATAAAAACAAGAGCAAGCATTAAGTGAAAATCATGCCAATTCCACCATATCTACTATTTATTCTACGAGCGGTTTTGCATTCAAACTTACGGATTATATAATAATGCTTAATTTAATTATTTTGTAATGATTGTATGTTATATAATAGGATACTTTTAATTTGGCAAGGACGTTTCATAGTAAGACGCACGCGTGATTTTTCTCATATAAATACTTTTCTCTTAATGTTTTTTATTCTTTTAATTTTTATCTATTGACACATATGGGTTACAAATTTCCAAAAGAAGTACCTGTGGAACATGGTCTTAAAGACCCGATTGTAGGAAAAAAAATCTCTGTTAGAGAACACATTTAATAAAATGAAAGTACAAGAACTCACTGGAAAAGTATATAGAAGATCATGATGCTAGAATTCAGTATCGTGGGCACTCAGTCGTACCATTCAGTGTGATTAATTAATACTGCTGACTCATTTTAATTCGTAGGTGTAGGTAGATTCGTGTATATTTCTTACATACAGAATATTCAATGGATAATTATGCTGACAAAATAACTGTTCATGGGGATGTAACTTCGTGTAAAATTGTTACCCCCAAATCCACGAACATTGCTTCTCCCGGTCGACAGGGAATACATATTTCTCTATGTCAATATGCTTCCCTCTCTGACTTTGAGCTCCGTGTTTGCTCTGCTCCTGATTTGTTCCGTTTCAATGTAGTTAGAAGCTTGAGTACTGGTCATTATCTTCAGATTTCATTGCAATGATTTGAAAGATAAAAACAAGAGCAAGCATTAAGTGAAAATCATGCCAATTCCACCATATCTACTATTTATTCTACGAGCGGTTTTGCATTCAAACTTACGGATTATATAATAATGCTTAATTTAATTATTTTGTAATGATTGTATGTTATATACTAGTAATAGGATACTTTTAATTTGGCAAGGACGTTTCATAGTAAGACGCACGCGTGATTTTTCTCATATAAATACTTTTCTCTTAATGTTTTTTATTCTTTTAATTTTTATCTATTGACACATATGGGTTACAAATTTCCAAAAGAAGTACCTGTGGAACATGGTCTTAAAGACCCGATTGTAGGAAAAAAAATCTCTGTTAGAGAACACATTTAATAAAATGAAAGTACAAGAACTCACTGGAAAAGTATATAGAAGATCATGATGCTAGAATTCAGTATCGTGGGCACTCAGTCGTACCATTCAGTGTGATTAATTAATACTGCTGACTCATTTTAATTCGTAGGTGTAGGTAGATTCGTGTATATTTCTTACATACAGAATATTCAATGGATAATTATGCTGGCAAAATAACTGTTCATGGGGATGTAACTTCGTGTAAAAGTGTTACCCCCAAATCCACGAACATTGCTTCTCCAATGCATATTGATGAATCCATATTAGATTATGATAATATTATAATGAATTAGAGTATTTTTCAGGAGTTTCAATATCTTGTTCCTATTCAATGACACTTTATTTCAAAGCTATATACTAGTACTCAACTCGATCTAAAATTATACGAAAACAGGTTTTCTAATTTACATGTACATTGTTCTTTGACGTTTTTTACTGCCTGAAATAAAAAGAAAATGAAAAATACTATTCGTTGATTTAGTTTAATTTTCATAAATATCACAAGGGTTTAAAAACACTCTTTCGGTTCTTTCAGTGTTTACTTTATGCGAAGTTACCTTTTTACTAAAATGTTGTTTCCTTATGATATTGCATCCAATGTTTTTTCTCTTAAAATAAAAAGTCAATGCATCGAAATACTGAGTTGACAATATTAATAGAAGAAACTAAATCATTATAACTGAAGAATTCAGTGTATCTATTTCATGATTTTTTCCCCATACATATTAAATACATGTATATAGTGGTAAACATTACCGTTTAAAGATTTTATTTACTTCATAAGATGTGAGCAAAATTTTAAATTAAATTGACGTGACAACTGAAAAGAAACCGCATGAACATTTTTGTGTGCAAAGTATATAGTGAAATGTCAAACCACGAATTGTTGTAATTTTTCAATCTTTTACTTTATTTTTCATCAAATTGAAAGTTATAAAAGCATGCTTGAGGAAAAAACAACAATTAATTAAATATGATATTTATGAAAGAGTTTGTCAAATGTTCGTGTAGACAGTGTCCTAAATCTAATAATATGGAAACAGACGGTGTTTGACTTTAATCACGATTACTCTCTTTTTTATTTTCATTTAAAGAATTATAATTACATTGACGACGGATTTTTTCCGTTATTTCCTGATCATGACAAGGAGCACACGGCGGATGTGACCGGTCGGCAGGGGATGCTTACTCCTCCATGGCACCTGATCCCACCTCTGATGTTTCGGGGGTCCGTGTTTGCTCTGCTCTTATTTTGTATTGTTTAATGGACTTTGAGATTGAATACTGTTCTTTATCTCCATATCCTTCATGCTTAAGAAAAAGCTATAAATTTTAAGTGATGTTTTTGAAAGAGTTGGTCAAATATACTTGTATCAGATTTCTTTAACTAATGAAATGAAAATAGATTTCAGTTGTATTCAGTCATGATACTCTTTTCATTTTTTTTATTTTCATTATTGTAATATGCTTAAATCTCATTAAAATGACCTTAATAAAGGTTATGGTCAAAACTACATGTTTCGAACTTCCTTAATCTAATTATAAGAAAAACTACTATGGTTGTATTCAATCACGATTACCCATCTTTATTTTTACTTAGTAAGATTGGAAAAGACAATTCTATTAAAATGTATGCTTGAAAGAATTTTGAAAAATCTAAATGTGTCCAGATTCTATAATCTTTGTTGGAAGGCTTTGAAACAATCAACTTAATAAAATAAAAAGAGATAGGGGCTACTGATAAATGGTTAAATGACATTCTTCTTTCATAAGAAAGAAGATATTTTACGTGAAAATCTGTAATTGTATACCAATTTTCCGAGGTGTGGTTCATATCTCAAATTACATCCCCAAAACACTTGTTCAAGATATTGGAAAACAAATTATTTATTGTAAAAAAGAAATTGTATTCAAAATTTCATTGAATATTTTTCATGCTAAACATGATAAAACTTATATCTGCCATCCCCCCAAAAAGGATATTTTTCAATGTTTATATTTACAGTGTGTAATATACTGGTGTTTTTATAAAATATTGCAAAAAAATCATTGCATAAATCATTTCAAGGGATGATAGATTTGAAATAATTGTCAAAATATTATCTTTCTTGGTAAACTTAAAGGATTTTAGATAAGATAATTTTTCTTTTTAAAAAATTGTAGAATAAAAGATATGTAGATAACGAACGGTATTCAGGTTTAAAACTCCATTAAACAAAACTGGAGCATACATGTAGCAAACACGAACCTCGAAAAAATCAAAGATGGGATCGTGTGCCATGAAGTAGTGAACATCCCCTGCTGATCGGTCAGACCCGCCGTGTGCTCCTTCTCATGATCGGGAAATAACGGTAAAATCCGTCGAAAATTCATAAAGAATGACCTTACAATTCGTATGAAAAAAAGTCAGTATTTGACTAAATGATAAATTGTATTTGCTGACAGGGTCATTGTATCGACGA
The DNA here is from genome assembly GCF_032062105.1 of Saccostrea cuccullata. Taxonomy (NCBI): domain Eukaryota; kingdom Metazoa; phylum Mollusca; class Bivalvia; order Ostreida; family Ostreidae; genus Saccostrea; species Saccostrea cuccullata. Next base: position 16,151 of record NW_026928024.1, on the reverse strand, counting down.
TAGAACTTACGAAATAATTACTTTAAATGAGACTGCCGATATTCTTGTTGCACCATTTTGTTTGTCGATAATTTACCTCGTTTTATAAATTGTCCATACGTAGAGCATGCTCTTGCGTATCGAATCAACTGAGAGATATAAAATCCGTATGCAGGTGATGAAGGTATATTGCTGCATAAGCAAGGGAAGCTGACGATTGAAAAGTATAAATCATCACGTTTAACAGAAATATTAGTTGTTAGATCACCATTTTTCTAATTTTCAAGTAAAATATCAAAATATGAAACAGATGTGTCCATGTTTGCCCCGATCCTATTTTATAATGTTTAATGGACTTTTGAGCTCGAATACTAGTACTGTTCGTTATCTACACATATTTCATTCAAGATGATATAGATAAGTGATACAGAATAAGATTGATATAATTTCATATTATTCAAAAATTTGTTCCAAGATACACTAGATCAATATTATAACTATAGTTATAATAAAAAAAGGTTCAAGCATCATATATTTGTCATAAGAGCCTTCTTAACTATATGTATACAACTATCTGAGTATTTTCAATTTCAAATACATGTAACACATTCAAACCTTTCTAATTGTCAATATTTCTAAAGAGCCATTAAATATTTTTTTCATAAACGGCATTTAAAAAATACACTTTTTTCAATAGCTGAATGTAAAGTATTTATAATTACACAATTATTGCTGTTTTTGAGGTCAAAACGATGATTTAGACTTACAAACTTATTGAGGATTTCATGCCATTTTATTTGATTTCATTTGCTGAACTCCTATAGCCAAATGTAATGAGAGAAGCAGGATTAAATAAACATTGGCAGTTGTATTTCCAGGTGTATTTTTTTTGCATTTAAAAAAAAATATACTTAAGTTGCAATGAAAAAAAAATGATATCAGGATCTTTTATAGAATGCATTTTGAAGGGGAGTGGGCATTATCGGGGAACGACAGCTGAAAAAAATCTTTTGATACCCCCCCCCCCCCAAGAAAAGGGACATCTTTTAACTTCAAATTTTGTTTTGAGTTGGGATAAAGGACGGGGAATTAAACAAGGTTCATTTGTTTGGGACCAGCCTTTAATGTTTTTTTTAAAATTCAAATAAAGTAAAAATTTACGTTCCGAAAATATTTTTTGTGGGGAGGTTTCCTGCTGCACCACTTCCTAACCATCCCCACCCCAAATAATACATTCCCTTATTTCCCTAATGTTATTTTCACCACCTAAGTGGAAGTCGGTAGCAAGTAAAATAGCTTTCCAAGATATGGAATTTCATTAACTATTTTTAGACCAATATAGAAAAAAAACACATTATATTCACCTTGAAGGTGAAGTACTGGTGAATATTTGTGTAACGTATACAGGCAACTTAGCCACATATGATCCACATATGAGTATCATATGATAATCATAGAAAAAGTGCATCATATGTGAATCATATGAAACAAATCATATGATCCACATATGTGATTCATATGAAAACAACTTGATATGATTTGCATATGAATGGTTTATGTATGTGTCAAGCCATATACATATGAGAATCATATGAAAAGGGTATCATATGTAAATCATATGAAACAGTTATGTATGTTCTCTTTCAATATTTTCACATTCTTGTACACATTTAAAAATCAGATATTTCTGCTTTAGATGAAAATTCATTACATTACAATGATTTATCTTCATTGGTTAAATATTCTAAAATATCTTATAATGCTTACACAACTTTTTTGATAAAATTATTTTCATTAAGAGAAATAACTTATTTCTCACAGTGTACATTCTAAACAAGAAAGTATACAAACAAGTCAGTAGCATTTGTCGATACATGTATTTTACATATTCTAAATTGAGTACATATTATTTGTATATGTATACATGTACAAATGAATAACATAATTAGGTCATGTACTTGTATAAAAATACCATATGACATGAAAGTGTCCAAAGCAAAATTGAAATATCAGCAATAACATTTGTCATGTATTCTCTATGGTAAATTTATGAAAAATCAAGTTATTGATTATTCCAGCATACAAATAAGAATATGGGAAATCTTTACAGGTCAAATTCAGACAAGATTGTGTACATCCTCCCCATTTCATAATTATTCCATATATTTCTTTGTTCTTTTTCCTTCTGTATCTTTCAGATTTTTTTTCAGATGTCCTCCCTCTGATCTTCCATGACCATTTTGAATACCTCTTTGAACTGTACGAAAATGTATATCCACCAGTTCTCCTCTTCCTGAAAAATTTCTTTGTGGCAAAGAATGGTCTCCACAAAAATTTCAAAAGTAAAAATAAAATAATTCTTAAATTCTACAAGTTATACTAGAGGTACTGTGAGCAATGAGCTCACTAAATGATACCCCCCGCCTCCCATAATGTCCATGTGGTGCTATATTGTTTTACGGTTATGTGTAAAGAGGAATAACTCGTAATATCAAATGTTATCCAGAAGCTTCTATACGTGACGTCATAGGTAAACAAATAATGGCAATGTCCATGTTTTGCTATGGGAAACCTAAGATATGTGTGAATAAAAAAGTAAAATAGGAGGTGCACAATGGCAATATGTAATAAAGATTCTGTGAAAGTTTCATTAAATTTCACTCAGTAGTATAAGCGGAGTTGCGGATAGAGATAAAGCGTAACAGACAGACGGACGGAAGGACAGACGGACGGACGGAAATCCCGATCACTATATACCCTCCCACTTTTCAAGCGGGGGGTATAAAAAGTTACTTAGATATAATCAGCAAACAAATGTATGCCCACTTCACAGACACAGATATGATACAAGATAAAGCTAATGTTATATATGTTATACTTGGTGTTTTGAGGAATCCTATGATGTATTTTGCAAGACAATTACACTATTGAAGGATATGCTTCTTAATAAAATCATAAAAAAGCAATTTTTTTTTTATTTTGACAACTAAATTTGGAAAGTTCAAACAGTATATATTAATTCAAATTGTCAAAAATTAAGAAGATTCTGATACAAATATATCATTTTTGGACAAAAAATACTACAGACAAGTAGACAGGCAGTAAAACAGACCTTGTGATTCCAGGATATCCCAAACTTTTTTGGGAAGAATATAACAAAGTTTATTTAACAGTGTGTAGTTACCTTAACTTTGAAGCAAGCCTTGGATCTTGGGATTTGTTCTTTATCTTATGAGATTGAACCTGTAAGACAAATATTCACACAGTAGATATTTTCTAAACATACATGTAATTAAAACTTAAACTACTAAAAAGAGAGAGTACAACTTTGTAGGTTCTCTACAGTCTTAAATATATCTAACATTTAACCCGAAACTATAGGTGCGCGCACCGTTCACTAGTGTTGGGGGAAAAAATAATTGTCAGTCAATGAATACATAGATGTAAATATTCAATGGATTAGCTAGCTGATGTACTTTCAACACACATGCACATGTATGCAGGATCTTTCATATGAGAATCATATGTATATTACTTCATATGATTTACATATATGTAATGGTATGATTCTCATATGATTTCCAACATATGATTCTCATATGATGGTATATACATATGATTCTCATATGATCCACATATGATCCTCATATGAAAGGTAATGCATATGTTTATCATATGTGGCTAAATTGCATATGTAGTATTTTTGAATATCACCCAATCAGAGAGAAAGTAATAATTCAATCATATAATAATATTCGATCAGATCCGTAAGTTATCAAATTATTGTTTAAAAAAAGCTTTAGAATCTGCTATCAGATTTTTTTGTTATTGAAAAACTTTCATGGCTTTAAATTTGTCAATGATACTGATACATTGCTCATTCAATCAAAATACATGTACGATGATTTAGACATGCATGCACATTATATGAATAACAAGATGAAGAGTAACACTTTTTGAAAGTTTTCCAACAAAGTTTAAAACACACAAGATCACGACTATAAATTTATACCGGAAAAGTAATTTCCGACAATCTTTTAACAGAAAACAATACAAACAACAACCTGTTAATCATCACTAAATTAATCAATTAACTGATTTACTTCTTGTTTTTCGTTTTAAAACTGTTTGTTTAATAATGTGTAGGCAACCACAGTGCAACAGATGGCAACAAAAGGAAGGGGTTGTAGTAGGGATGGTCACAGATAAGGGATGTAACATAACAGAGGAAAAGTATTGAGCAAAAAGTAATGAAAAATATTTATACATGACATGTAAGAAAATGTATCAATAACAGCATCAAATCGGCTGCAAATAAACCATGTATACTCTGGATCTGTGTCACGTGATCTCTAGGCGCAAAAATGGACAAAACAGTGAATGTGAAGTAGGCCTATTTAAAAAAAATGTTTTGTCATTCGCACCTTATAACAAATCTTTTTAAAAATTCAGTACAATTTTTTCTTTAATCTTAGAAATTTTAGCATTTACTTAAGATAATTAAACTTGGACTTGATATCTCACCAAAAATGCTGGTAATACCATTTTTTTTAAATATTGATAGACTGAATGCCTACAGAATATCTGAAATGAGTTATTCCTCTTTGTAAAGTGTTCCCAGTTCAAGCACCCCTCTGATACTAAACAGTTTGTTACATATATAAGTACAGATACAAACATAGGAAGAGCTTAATTCTAACTCAATTCTTAATTTAAAAAAAAAAAAAATTCACAACAAAACATTTTGATAAACATGTTGCCTTCAACTTTTCTATTGTAATCTTTCCTTACTAATGTAGCAATATACATTAATGTACCCTTATCACTTGCATATGTAGTGTATCTCTCCCATTGATAAAATACGCAAGAGCATGCACTACGTACGATCAAATTTTAAAACGAGACATCCTATTAACCAACAAGTTCATAAAACAGGGATATCAACGGTCTTGTTTGAAGGCATCATTTGGCATTGTTGAAAGTGTTTGTTCTCCTTCCCATTTGTAATTGTTTAATTAAAAGGACTTTGAGCTTGAATACTCTTCGTTATTATAAATTATTTTTTAATCAACTTAAGTCAAATTAGATTCAGTGGAGTTGATGAATGTACAGAAAAGAGAAAATCACTTAAATTGCATTAATTAATTATGTAATTAATTTTGTGCTATTACGAGTAGTGAGGAAGGAGATGGAAACTCTCAAACTTATTTTCTGCCAAATTTTAATTAACAAAAAGAAAAACATTTAGAGAGGAGAAAAAGGTTAATATTTGTTGCTATGTCACAATTTAAGGAATGACAAAAAGGATGAAGTTGCAATAAAATGTTGTTTTTTTTTAATGAGTTTATGAAAAAATAATAAACATAGTTGAAGTGTATTTGAAAATTCAAAAAAGCATGTATTATAAGTGCATATCTTATGAACTTTACCCACTATTGTTTTTTAAGAAGGATTTCGTGAAAATTCACACTTACAATATTTATTGATTTCGCATTAATTGTTTTGTAAATGAATGTATGTTAAATAATAATATAGCAGCTATCTCGCCCATATGCGAATAAGATGCTTTTATCTTGGCAGCGCAATATTTTTGGGCGCAGTTATCTCTCCTTGTTTCGGCACGAGTTATCTAACTTTCAATTATATAAAGAAAGATGCTCGTGCTGCAAACTCTCTCTTTGCCGGTTACACGCTAGTTGCAAGGTTGGTGTTAATCAAATTTGTGAAAACAATGGCTAAGTGTAGATTTATGAAATAGATTCTTGCCTTAAAATGTTTCTAATTTCTATTACTATTTTTATGAATTCGTATTGTTTACTTATCTATTCGCTAACAAAGGTTTAATTTGGATAAGGTCAGATTCATTTCAATTTGTCTATTTGCATCACCATGTGCTAGCCGCCATCTTTGTCCCAAGTGAAAAATTTTAAAGTAATCGAATAATACCATGTAGGCCTAATCGATAATAATTTTATAACTCTATTTCATGCGAATCTATGACTAATTGACTCTTTTCAGCTTCATTTCTTTGTAACTGATGACTATATATTTGACTAAATAAAAAAAAAATATATATATATATGCATGAATTAATAAGAAAAATACAGGTAAGCATATAACTATTTCGTTACAAACAGTAAAGTGTTACTTTATATCACTGATAATAACACCAACTTTCAAACTGGTATCTACAGGTTTCCAGCTTGTATAGAATTAGGCTCTGCTTCCACTCAAACGGGGGGGGGGGGGGCACTGATAAAAAACTAACCATAAGTGCACAGGAGAAATTGTAACAAAGGAAAATGTCTCAAAAAAAAAAAAAAAAAAATTTCCAATTGAAAAATGGACGGATGTCATGCTCATGTTTGCATCTGTTTACATATCTGCCCATCCATATAAAGCAATGGATATCCTAAGTTTGTCCATACAGTTCGCTTGGGGTTTGAATATGTCACGCAGTATCGTCTTCGGAAATCTATAGACCCCTCTATTTCTTGGGCCTTAGTTGACTTGGAACTGGTTGTTATATTTGAATCCTAGTTATCGGCTGGAATTTCTCCAGACTCAACACTCTCAAATAAACAAAATGTGCGTTGATTTCAATTTTAAGGGGTCCTGCAGTCAAATCTTTGTCAGTACATGCGCACTCGTACAAGTGGTGTTGGCATGCACACAGTCATACAATGCAATTTTCAAAGAGCCCAGGTAAAATACCAGTAGCTCATTCGATCGCACTTACTTTCGAAACAAGCCCATGCAACCACAATAAGTTTACAATATAGAAATCCATATACATGAAATCAAGCTCCACCAAACTCCTAACAAAAACCTCAGTCCCATATACAAAAATACGAGAAAAATGGCTAAAAATAATTTGGCCGTAGCAAACATGTAAATTAAAATTCCTATTTTAAATATGGTCCGACATTGATCGTTCTCTAAACAAACCTGTAGCAAATCAAGCTCAATGTTACATATAAAAAATAACAATTTAATTTCAGCTTATCAATATAATTTCAGCTTATCAATACAAAGCAGGAATAAAAATAATTATTTAATTAAAATAATTATAACAAAGAAGTTGAATTAAGGGGGGGGGGGGTGTTACCCTTATGTAATCTCAGAGTATCTCCAGTGGGAGTGGTACCAAAGAGGGATAACTCTGGTTGGCAATTGATAACGCACCTTTCATATCCTACAGACAGCAGTGAAAATCACTAAATAAACCATAGTAAGTTCACAGTTATTATACATCCTTTGATGGTAATAAAAATGTTGGCCAAGGTTGGTGAAGGTGCATAATTTGTAAAAGTAGATATTAAATCAGCATTTAGGTTTCTACATGCGTTCCCGGGGGATTTTGACTTTTTAGGATTCAAAGTTGAGGGTATATATATTAATTTGTTGAATGTCTTCAAGACATCTCCCTTTCTCAAACAAAGCTTTTAAGAATTTCAAATATTCTTGCACTGGATTAAAAAAAAAAAAAATTAGATTATTAATTACATACATGTACATGATTTCATATTTGCAGATAAAGAAAGGGAGTCATTCTTAAATTAATGCAAACATCGCAAGGGGTTTGTATTCAACTGGGGGGTCCCCTTAACCGATGACAAAACGGTTTATCCCACTCCCTGTCTTGTGGGTTTAGAAAATGAAACAATGCAAATGCTGATCAGAATACCTCTTGAAAAATATATCAAATTGACGTCCATACTGTAGGAACATTAATTATTAGTTCTACGGCAGTTATAGTCATTGTTACGGAAGATCAATTTCTTACAATTTTGTTAGGAGATTGTACGATTCAACCCGGGGGTATCTAAGCCTCACCATCATAAGCACTATGTTAAACAATGAAATGAAGCAAGATATATGCTTAAGTTTCCTAGAACAATTTAATGGTCAAGTTTATTTCCAAGAAAGTGATTGGTCGTCAAATTAAATTTTAGATCTGTATACAGATAGTGCCGTTTCTGTATATCTGGGCTGTGGAGGATACTTTTGAGGGCAATGGTGCTATTTTCCTTAGCCACGTGAATGGATGACTACAGTAATTTAGATATATTGCATGACATGACAACACTAAATCTTATCCCAGTAGTTTTGGCTGTCAGTTTATGTGGTAGTCAACTTGCAAATAGGAGAATACGGTTTTATATTGATAATGAGGCATTGGTTACGGTTTTGGACATACAGTCCTCAAAATCCAGTAGAGTTATGAAGTTAATTCGTTTATTTGTGTTAGACTGCTTTTAAACAATATAATATTTTGTGCTGTTCACTTGTACTAATTATAACAGTATTGCCGATTCAATTTCTCATCAGTAGTGGCACCGTTTCTTGCAGGCTGCACCACATACATCACCACAACCAGTACCAATGAATTCCAGAACCTCATATCTAGCATAAATTAAACACGTTGTTAGGGGCAGCATTTTCTGAAAACACTAGCAAGGCTTATTAATTAGGCGTAACGCCGCGTAAGAGAATACTTCAGCTGCTGCTTGCAGCAAGGATTAAATACTATTTGGTCCCCCCTTGTTATTTAATAGTTAGATGTGTTGCACATTGGTCAATTAAAGGCCTGGTGTTTTCGACAGTTCGTCCCAACTTAGCTTCCGTTTCTTATAATTGCAAACTTCAAGGTCACATAGATCTAACAGAAGAGTTCATAGTTAAAAGTTGTTACAGGGGTTTTAAAAAAAAAAAAAAAAAAAAAAAAAAAAGCACAGCTCACAGCTTTGACAGTAGGTTGCCCATTAAAAGGTCCATATTAAAGCAGATTCTTAAAAATTTTACCCTGCGTAATATGTACAAATTCATATGAGGTATCATTAAATTGTTTTCAGCTGCATTTTCTATTGTATACTTTAAAACTTGCAGTCTCCGACAAATCATCTGATTGAGTCGTTGCCAATACAGAAACTCAATTTGACGACACTAGCTCTACATCATTATCTTAAGACCGACCGATATGGAAGGGTAACAATTTTGCAGATACATGGCAAAGAGGATTTAACTTGCCCCTGCACTAATCTTTAAAGGATTTTAGAAATTAGACCTACCCAGGGGGTCAACTATCTTGTCAATTTTTCCGGAGCTCCTTTCACTAAGTATCATTTAACTTCGAACTTAGCAAAACATTAGGTCTTAAACCTCGAGTCTTGGGACTACGAATCCCACTTCTTTCGTATTGGGGCAAGTACGTAATTGGGGACTTATCTCAGGTTATCCATAGTGGGAAAACAACAGTGACAAAACTAAAAGAATGCCAGGTTTAAATACTTGAAATTTATTAAGGAGATCCAATTTCCTCTTGTGCACTTAATATGGTCTCATGTTTTGCTCGTATTAATTGGCATTGTTCTTCATATAATCTGGCCATGGAGAATACTAGAAAGGCCTGGGTTTAATGCATTTTTCTTTAACAAAGTTTGTGAAGTTAATTGGGGATTCTGTAATCCACTATACTGACATCAAAAAACCATACCAAAATTATTTGAAAGGGATGGGGTACATTTATCCAAGTTAAGAAAATAAACTTTAAAGAAAAAACAACAATTCAGGGGATATAAAGCCAATTATTAGGTATGTATGCAAGTTTCATCCATCACATTAATGACTGATATCTGGAGAGGAAGGGTCACGGCTGTTTCAGGCCGCTCAGGACCCCCACTAGTAAAGTGGCGGCGCCCCCATTCGTAGATGCTTTGTTCAAGCCTATACGACCGGGGTCTTGTGGCGAACTGAGCGGCATACATCACTTGAACTATGATGTAATATGGGTTCATTATTTGACCGCTGCACCACACAGGGTCAAAGTTGAATACCATGTAAATATTGTGACAGTGTAAACAAAACTATTTTATTTTTTATTTTCTTCCTTGACTTCTGCACCTCCCAGAGTCATGGATGTGTGATTATTATTCTAAATATTTTATTTTCTTCCTGGACTTCTGCACCTCCCAGAGTCATGGATGTGTGAATATTATTCTTGCATTGCAAGTTTTTATTATTTGACCTTGACTTCTGCATCTCCAGGGGTCAAGGTCAACTGATATGTTGATGTTGTACTGAAATGTTGTTGACCTTGGCCTCTGCATCTCCCAGGGTCAAGGTCACCTGATATGTTGATGTACTGAAATGTTGTTGTTGAACTGAAATGTTGTTGTTGTTGAACTGAAATGTTGTTGTTGTTGCTGGGCCTACCCGTTGCTTTGGAGGCCCGAAATAATGTTATATTATTCAGCCGTGCCCAAAAGCGCCAAATAAATAAAAACCTATAAAAATTGTTTTTGATTTATTGCGTCTGTCCAAGATAATATAGCATCTATCTCGCCCATATGCGAATAAGATGCTTTTATCTTGGCAGCGCAATATTTTTGGGCGCAGTTATCTCTCCTTGTTTCGGCACGAGTTATCTAACTTTCAATTATATAAAGAAAGATGCTCGTGCTGCAAACTCTCTCTTTGCCGGTTACACGCTAGTTGCAAGGTTGGTGTTAATCAAATTTGTGAAAACAATGGCTAAGTGTAGATTTATGAAATCCCTCCCTACCCTAATCCCCCAATTGTACATTGTTGAATAGATACTGCTGGTTTCTGTTTTTTCTTTTCAGTGGAAAATTTTACAAAGCAAATGGTCATCTGTACCTTCACATTCGGCATGGCTGTCGCTTCTGATGAATGGAATGCGAACTGACATTTCTGAGTTTTACATAGCGAGTGGCCATTTATACCTACGTATTCGGCATGGCTGTTACTCCTGAAGATGGACTGCGAACTGAGTTTTACAAAGCAAGTGGTCATATGTACCTACATATTCGGAACGACTCCCACTTCTGAAGATGGACTGCGAACTGAGTTTTACATAGCAACTGGTCACCTGTACCTACATATTCGGCACGGCTGTCACTTCTGAAGATGGACTGCGAACTGAGCGGCATACATCACTTGAACTATGATGTAATATGGGTTCATTATTTGACCGCTGCACCACACAGGGTCAAAGTTGAATACCATGTAAATATTGTGACAGTGTAAACAAAACTATTTTATTTTTTATTTTCTTCCTTGACTTCTGCACCTCCCAGAGTCATGGATGTGTGATTATTATTCTAAATATTTTATTTTCTTCCTGGACTTCTGCACCTCCCAGAGTCATGGATGTGTGAATATTATTCTTGCATTGCAAGTTTTTATTATTTGACCTTGACTTCTGCATCTCCAGGGGTCAAGGTCAACTGATATGTTGATGTTGTACTGAAATGTTGTTGACCTTGGCCTCTGCATCTCCCAGGGTCAAGGTCACCTGATATGTTGATGTACTGAAATGTTGTTGTTGAACTGAAATGTTGTTGTTGTTGAACTGAAATGTTGTTGTTGTTGCTGGGCCTACCCGTTGCTTTGGAGGCCCGAAATAATGTTATATTATTCAGCCGTGCCCAAAAGCGCCAAATAAATAAAAACCTATAAAAATTGTTTTTGATTTATTGCGTCTGTCCAAGATAACATACTTTTAATTTGGTAAGAACGTTTAATAATGAGGCACAGGTGAGATGTTTCATAAAAAGACTTTGTATTCTTTTAATAAAATTATTTTACGACACATTTTATTAAAAAATGTGTCAAATGTTATTAACTTTTAACAATACTGCTAGACATCATTAGAAACAACTAATAACGTTTTGTAAACTTCCAACTGACATTTGATCAGCACCAGAACATGGTAATGAAGATACGGTGGCAGGAAAAAAAATCTAGAGAACACATTTAGTCATAGGAAAACACAAGAACTCTCTGGAAATGTATACATAGAAGATGCTAGATTTTCTATGATCGAATATATTGGTAGACCATTTATAGAACGATGAAACGTATATGCTTTAATTCCTGGGCGTCAGTGTAGTTGGGTACACGAAAATTTTATTGGGTTGTGAGAACGCTATTTCGTGTATAAATAGTATATACAGAATTCGATGAATAATGAAACTAAAAACAATGCTGGCAAAATACCGGTTATTACTCGTGAGAATGCAAATTCGTGGATATGGGTGACCTAAAAGTTCACGAATATTGGTCCCCAAACGAATATTGATGAATCAACAGTTGTTTATGAAATCTAATAACTAATCAGATTACTAGTATTCTGTCAAAATTTCAGCATCAAAGCTAGATACTTAATTTGAACAAGAATAATATTCAAGCAGATTTTAAAATTACATCTTCATTGTGCCTTTAAGTTTTTAATGCTATTAACCGAAAAATCAAAGGCTCAAAAACTTTTTTTTTTAATTTTTATTTTGTGATGTTACCCTTTTCACACATTTTTGTATCTCTCTGATATTGCATACAATGTTTGACTTTGCAAGCCGTTTTCAAATTTTAAAATACATGTACAATGTGTATAAGAAAATAGAATTTCAGTGCTACAAAATACTGAGTTTACCATCTAAATTGAAGAATCTTAATCATTATTAACTGATGAATTTATGAAATCCACTTTAAAAACTTTTTCCCACATGCAACGTAGTTTTGAACTAAAGTTTCTTATTCTCTGTTCTTTAAAAATTCCAATCCTCGAGGAAACTTTTTGAGTTTTAATGATGCTTGGTTATGCTGTACATCTCCTCTAAATCAAAATTTTGAGAAAATTTATCAGCTAAAACTTTTATGCTAATTTCCTTTTTTTTTTAAAAAAAAAAGAAAAAAAAGAGAAAAAAAAGCAATTTTCATTATTTTATATCTAATCAAAAGTCCTGGTAATGTATGCTGATTTTTTTGTGCAAGAACATCTTATGATATTTTATAATTTAAAATGAAGAATACTAGTATCTTAGAAATTATCAGTGGGGAAGTTACATTGTAGAGTTGTCCATGTGCACGTTGAGTATCTCATTAGTCGTATATACCATGTATATAGTCAGCAATAATTTTGGATATACATAAGAGTTAGAAATATATTTATCAATTTTTTAAGTTGAGAGTAAGTTTTTAAAAGAAACTGACATGACAACTGACAAGAAATCTGCCTTAACATTTTCATGTACAAAGTACATGTACATCGTTAAATACTAAACCACAAATTGATTTAATTTTTCAATTTAATAAAAGCCACGCAGACACAAACAACAAAATTGTATTCAGTCACGATTATCCTCCTCATTTTAACTTCATCCAATTGAAAGATTTAAGTGTACACATTTGAATATGATGTTTTTGAAAGAATTTATTAAATCTAAGTGTGTCCGATGTCTTAAATCTGATAAAATGGTGTTGGAATCCAATCACGATTACCGTCAGCCATTTTGGAAGATTATACATACAAACATGCTTAAGAAAATCTAATAAATTTAAAATAACATTTTTATTAAGGACGTGGTCAAATATACTTGTGTAAGGAAGAGGCTTTGTTGTATTCAGTCATGGTTACCCTCCTTAATTCTTCTTTCTAAAATTATAATCACTCGATGAGACAATTTCTTTGAAAATGGAATTTTAAAAGAAATGATTTGGTCAAATGTAGATCTTTCCAAATTCTATAATCTTTGTAAGGAGGATTTACAGCAATAAAAAAACCTAATAATGTCAATAAAAGAAAATGTAGACGACTGTTTGTCAAATGCACACAAGACAATGCTTGCAGAAGTAAGTACATATTTTTTTGTGGTTACTTGATAAAGATCAAGATTGAAAATAATTCTATTTTATTGAATAAACTTTATGACACAGATTTTTTTTCCTACAGTAGATCTAGACCGATGCTACTTAATCTAGAAAAAGGTTCAAATATCAAATATATTATAAAATATATGAGGATAACGAACAATATTCAATCTCAAAAGTCCATTCAAACAACACAGATCAGGAACGGAGCAAACACGGACCTCCAAAACATCAAACCTGGGATCAGGTGCCATGGAGGAGTGAGTATCCCCTGCCGACCAGTTACATCTACCATTTGCTCCTTTCCATGATCGGGAATTGTACCATTTCCGTTATCTAAAGATGTCGTACCTGATGTCCATTTTGAAAATCTGTTGAAATGTGGGGAAATGTATTTTAAAACTATCATTGATTGTTTTGACCCTCAGTAAAAATGATCAATCTTATATCTGTCACCCATTTACTATAGTTTTAAATATTTCAATTATACTGCCGAAACTTTCCGTAGTTCTTTAAAATGTTGCAATTAAATCATTTTATGGGATTATATGTTTAAATTGCTTATTATAATATCATTTTAATTGGTAATTTAAAAAGTTAATTGATATGAAATACAATGTTTCACGGCTTAAACTTATCAAAGAATATTGTACATGCGTTGACACAAGTGCAAGTGGGATGATAGTAACATAACGAAACTCTGGATCTTAAATGCTTATTTTTATGTACCTTTTTTGACTTCGTTCTCCGAGGACTAAATTAATTATTTGTCTACTAATTTCTAAATTTAAAAAGAATAAAAGCACCATGGTGCTTCAGACAAAGCAAAATATTATGAACATTTTAATGATATGCATTTTTTTTTCTTTTTAAAAAAATGTATGCAGATCTTCATGATTTAACATTTATTAAAGTTTGCACTTACATAATTATAAAAAAAATGCTTAACGATCATCTTTGAAAATAAAACCAAGTTTGTGGAATATTGTAGAATGATCGATTACAATGTGGGCGTATTAACAACCATTAATTGGTGAATCGTTTCCTCCGGAAAAAGTAGTGTTTCAACATTCTTTTAATTAAGCAATATCCAAACTGTTAAGAATTATTATATAATCAATTTACTGATTTAATTAATTCATGTTTTTCGTTTTATCTTGTTTGTTTCCTATCTTGTAGGCAACAACAGATGGCAACAATTAAGAAGAAGGGTTGTGGTAGTGATTGTCGCAGAGTACAAGTATGTAAAAAAGAATAGACAGGAACAAATTAAAAGAAACAACATGAACAGTATTACTTGTATAGTGAAACAAGATGTTTGATAGACAAATCATCAAAACGGTCGCAATTGCTTCACGTCATAATACCCTTCAGGAATTTGTGTCAAGTGATGATGGACCACAGAGTAAATGTGAAGAAGAAAAATGGAGGAAATTCAAAACATAATTTAGTTCTAATGATTTTCTTATTTTATTTAAGTGCTGTAATTTTTGGGAAACTTAAGTCATAATAAGTTGCTTTGATGCGTTATATAAGACGAAATTCAAGTCATATATTGAATATTCATGTTTTTTTCTTTGTAAAGGGTCCTTTGTCTAAACCCAAGATGCTCTTTGATATATGGAATCAGACAATGAAATGTATTGAAAAATTAGGGACATGGTTTTATGATAAATTTTATGATTTTTATCGTCATCTCTCCTTATCTATGTAGCAATATTCTCTTATTACTTGCATTTTGATTGATTGATATTATTTTAGTTTAACGTCCCATTCAACAACGAAATATTTCTTAAAACGAGATATTGACAAACAAGTTGATGGAACAAGGATATCAACATTAGTCTCATTAGTCTAGACATTTCGTACATTCTATGGTCGATACAATGACATTGCAGAAAAACACACCAAACTATCATTTAGTCGAATATAACTGCTGGGTTTTTTTTTCATACAAAGAGTAGGACCAATAGATACCCTCTGCATTTTCTTTGGATTTTCTCTTTTCCTGATCTTGACTAGGAGTGGCCGGTCGACAGGGAATACTTATTTCTCCATGTCAATATGCTTCCCTCTCTGACTTTGAGCTCCGTGTTAGCTCTGTTCCCGTTTTGTTTCGTTTCAATGTAGTTAGAAGCTTGAGTACTGGTCATTATCTTCAGATTTTATTGCAATGATTTGAAAGATAAAAACAAGAGCAAGCATTAAGTGAAAATCATGCCAAATCCTCCATATCTACTATTTATTCTACGAGCGGTTATGCATTCAAACTTACGGATTATATAATAATGCATTAATTTAATTGTTTTGTAACTAAATGAATATATGTTATATAATAGCATACTCTTAATTTGGCAAGGACGTTCAATAGTAAGACGCATGCGTGATTTTTTTCATATAGATACTTTTCTTTGCTTTTTATTCTTTAAATTTTTATCTATTGACACATTATATTTAAGACACATGTACTTGGTAACTATAATTTCTTTAATAAAACTGCC
>NW_026928023.1:0-33234 GCF_032062105.1 Saccostrea cuccullata | reverse complement strand
GCAGTTTTTGAATTGTTGAATTTGAATATGTTATAAAAATTGAATTCAAATAAATAGTTTCGAAGAAGGAAAAATATCTGCGTGAATTTTTCTAAAAAGTTGACGAGTGACATACCTTAAATATTTTTCAAGTCTCCTTTGGATTATTCCTTCACAAAACTATTCAGTTTACAAAAAAATGAAAACATTAATACCTTGCACTTCCTGTTTGTGTTTCTTAAAGTCATCTGAAAGATATTATTTGAATTTTCAATTTAGACCTTAAGATTCATGTAGAATAATAGCAGAATTCAATACAGTGTCTCAAGTACAGTGTAATTTATACTGTATTCATTTATTAAAAAAAAATAAATTCAAAATTTTATGCTAATTTGTGTCTAAAATGCAAAACAAAGGTTACTACGATAATGATGCAACTTAGTCCAACTGCCTTATTCGTTAATTATATTTACGGAATTTTTTGTAAGATATCTAGCATCATTATTAGTAGAAAAAAAAGAATGGTTTGTTAACCAATGTTGTTAATAAAAAAGGAATGAAATGCCTTCCATTTCCTTTTCGTGTCTCTTAAAACCATCTGTAAATAACAATTCAATTCTCTAATGTTAATATAAATATTTTAAACTGACATCCTGAAACTATATTCGTTGTACTTTTTGAATTCCATTTAATTTGTACTACTAACACTTAAGAAAAATAAATAAGAATTTGTTCACTTTTATTTTATATCTCTTTATATATTAAGTAAAATATGTATTGATATTTTGACATCTTATTACGTTTCAGAAAAGAATGCAGCACAACTATAATATATATTAAGATATGTATTGATATTTTGACATCTCAGTCCGTTTAAAAAAAGAAAGATAAATGCAACACAACATTTAAGGTAGGTCGCGGGTTTACTGCATAAAAGTTCATAGAAAACATATCCTGACAATTAGACATAATGTTCCTTAGAATTTACTGCGTATTATCTGCAATTTTTATTAAATATGTCCACGTAGTTTTAATGCTATGTTACTGTAAACGCAGTATAGTTTTTAGTACTTTTATTACACGTTACCATTGAAATACATGGGGAAATGACGTTTTAAGCCAATTTTGTGTATATAGCCTCTTTTAGAAAGGTTGGATAACTTTTTTTAAAGACTTAGAAGAATTAGTCAGGAATTTTAAAATGTTGAGATGAGGTAAAATCTAATCTATTGATATAAAAAAATTATTATTTCTTATCGGTAGATTTTTTGCTAAATAATTTCAAAATCTGCTCTTATATTGCTAAAATGTTGCGTTTATTGCGTTATTTATGTCTACAACGTCATATATTGAACGTAGTCACGTTAACAGCACGAGTATGAATATCTTGACATTTGGATAATGTAGCATTTAAAAGGTGACATACATGCAGCATTTAATTTTATTCATCATGTAACTTTTGCGGGGACATATTAGGATGACTAGCATCTTATTTTTACTAGTATTGTGAAATTCATATTCTGAGATCAGAAGTCAAAATCAAAGAAATCAAAGTCAGGTTGAACGGTGTAAACATTCATCGTGCATGAGAATTAACATGTAGCGACAACGCAAGTGATAAAATATAAGTTCCTGTATTTTAGAAAATTCACGGTCAATAGAATTTCAGGCTTAACACATGAATCTGATGACTTTATTCGAAAACGAAAATGAAAAAAAAACATCCCGATACTGAGGAAATTAGCCGGGGGTGGGGGGGGGGGGGGGTGGGGTTGGGGTTGGGGGGGGGTGCTTTGTTCTTCTTTACTGGTCGCAAGCTTGTATATAACCCTAACTTTCAAACATTTAAAACACTTGTATTTCACTTTTACACTGAGAGCTTCTTTTATAAAATATAAACAGATAAATATTTACAGATCATATAGGTCTAAAAGTCCAAGTTTTTGAATTAATTTCGGACTGTTTTAAATGTATTCCAAAATTTGTTACCCAGCAAAACAAGGAAACTAAACGAGATTTTGAAAAAATACATGATAAATTAAGCAAATAATTATAATAATGGTTAGGATAAAAAAAAAAACAGGAAAATACATGTAATTAAATTTAAACCGTTTTTAGTGTTGCGGATTGATTCCATCCTGAAAATTATACTCATATTTTTGCCCGGATTTGATTGGCAATCATGATGCAATATGTATGTCCCTTGAGTATCAAATAACATGCGCACAAACAACCCCTCATGCTTTCCGCCAAGCAATTTTATTTATGATAACTTTCTTTCTGTATATCATATATAGCTTTTATGATGAATTATTCTGATTGACTTTTAGAAGTTTAATTACACTTACAATTTAATTATTCCTTTTATTTGGTATTGTATTTCATTTGTCCTAAGACATTACAGAATATCAAATCGAAATTCACACAGAAATTCAATAATAAAACATGTACGAGGTTTACGTACAATAGCATGAACTAAATCTACTTGATTCGTACAGTATTGGAGTCATTTGCAGAGAATTAAACGGGAAACAACGCAACGTTGCCTTTGTGACGTCATTGACGTCATAATCAAATATGCACAGAACAGCCACTCGAATCGTCGAAATCGTGTACCAAAACTGATGACAAAAGCAATCCCGCAACCTACCTTAATATAATTTCCGTTCAGTTTTCCTTTTCTTTAACTTTCATACTTTGATTATTTTTTAATAATATAAATATGTTGTACATATGTTCATATTCATACGTTATTAAAACGTCTATTTCATTTAATTACCTCGTAAATTTTTTGACTCCTCTGTGATAATTCCTAAATGAAAATATTCGATACACAATTATGACAATTCTCCAATTTAAAGTACAAAGACAATAATTTCAAATCAAAATGAATTCTTTTGTGATTGAAAATATTTTAAATTGTAATGTAAATGACATTATTCTGTTTTGTACCTTTTATGGCTGAAAGAAGTATCTGTTCATGCTCTGTAAAAAAAAATACCAGAATATAAATATTAATATTTAGATAGCACAAATGACACGTTCAGAGAAAAGCACGCATGCTAAAGGTCCAATCGAACAAAACAAATGATTAGAATCGCTCAGAGGAACTCAGAAAATTAGGTAATATTACTGTGGGTTATTTAAGATACGAGTGTTATACTTTCATTCTTAAGAACATAAATCTCTGCAACGTTAATATTCATAAACAGTTCATATATTTTCCAAATTTCATGGGCTTTAACGTATGCTAAAAAATTCTTTATAAAAATAAATCGTTTACACTAATGTTCATTGCAGTTATATTTGACCTGAATTAATCATGTTTTTAAGATCATTTCATTCGATCATAAATTATCGTTGGTCTTCCTGATATATGGATAAAAACTTCATAAAATTCATTTTCCGAGAGTTTGTCTTTCATGTATTTACTAAAGTATATAAGAAGGCATCTGATTTGATCGTCTGAAAATGTTTACCCTTTGTTCTGCTTGTCTGATTTTTGATTGTTTTTTTTATATTACAGAATTACTTTTAAAATCACTTACCTTGAAATTTTAAAGGTAGCTGATCATCAATGTACCTCTTGTTATCTAAAGGAAATATTACATATGAATAAAAAATTGCTTTAAAACATGGATACCTGTATACAGACATAAAAGATATTCAAGAACTGTTTAAAAGATAAACATGATAAAGGCGACATACATGACTGTATAGTGGAACATAGAATCTTGAGGATAGAATCTTGATAGAGAACGTTTCTAATGATTGAGAATGTTATTGACAAAAAAAAAATGAACACCTTCATGTATCCCTTGCAATTTACTGCATTTCACATTTTTCGATATTTTGAAGCCAACAATTATCTAAGGCAGCTTTTTGTATTTTTTTTTGTACGTGAACTTTTTTTTTTACACACGCACTGACAAGGTACGAAATTCTATAGACACGTGTGTGTCTTAAACATCAATGTACGAGGGTTGTCCTAAAAAGTCGTAGACAGGGAAAACTGTTTAGTCTCTCTTCGCTTAATTGAATTTTTTTCCTTGTCAAAGCAAAAAGTAACATTTTATGATTATGCATTTTAAGCTTCATGATGATATCACATCTAATGAGAACAATAATGTAAAAAATAAAGAAAGAATATAAGTGTACAACGGCGCACGAAAGCATGCGTAAATTGCGTCTCTTATAACGTCATGATCTCTGTCTGCTTCACTCGCGTCTTATTCAATATATTTTTAAAGCGATAGATCATTATATTGACTAAGGACTAATTTGTTTTTCATTTGTTTGTTTTTTAAGCAGATTCAAAATTCTGTCAAAACTTAGTCGAAACATCGCCTTAGGCAGCGAAAAAGCATTGTTTGACGTCGTTTGCAGACCAGATTGTTCTCAATTGTCTGCGTTTATAAAACAGTATTCTACTTCTTGCATGCCGTAAATATTTTCAGTATAGAGGAAAAACTCTCATTGAATATCATACCATTTAAAAAATAACTTCTTTATTAAAATCTGGTGTCTAATGTCACTTTTGTACTCTTTTTTTCCGTCTCTGATGTATATAAGCCATATCCAACAGAATTTATTACATTTCCATGCGCCGGTTTGGCGACGTCTGTTTCTAATGCTATCGAATAAAATTTTGACATATTATTAAGATTTGATTCTGGTTTCAGCGATTTAAATTTGAGTGCTTTGTATTACATATTACTTTAGAAATAAAAGCAAATGTAATAATTAAATGCGTAAATTATTCTGAATTTTGTTGGTGTGCCTACAGGCCTGATTGGCCTTCAAATAAATCGTCCTAATATTATTAATATGAAAGACATATATTTAAAAATTTACAATTGTAAAGAACATTTAATATATCATGTCTATGCAAATTTTTGTTAGTATTGGTCGCATGTTTAGAAAATTATAAACATTGTCTACGACTTTTTGGGAAAATCCTCGCAGTTGTCAAACAAAACTAAATAAAAGTCCAATGCCAACATAAAACCTTTTTTTTCCATAAGAAAAAATGATGAAAATAATAAAAGTTCTGTAAATTGACAAAAGCCCTGTCAATTTAAAATTGTTTAGAATTTAAAATTGGCGCTCATATAGAGAAAATGTAGATGCCATTCCAAACCTTAGACTCAATAGCAACGAAATTAGTCGCCATATAAAGACCTGATTCAATATGATATAAACGACGTGTAAATGCTTTTAAAGAATATTTAAAGGCGTGGAGCGAATATTCCAAGAGATGCTTGAATGCATTTAAGTACTTGGACGTTTCAACATGTCAATAGAACATAAGAACCGTTAAAAATTAAAAAGCGCTCATATAGCGTCGCGAAAGAGTTGAACATACCAAGATAATGGAAAAGAACTTCTGTCCAACTGTTTGGCTTAAAAACAAACTCTCATAAGTTCATTTTTATATTCAATGACAAAATTCCTTATTCTAGCACTGCGTGAAAATTTGGCTTTACAAAACAAGTAAAGATAATGTAAATTTATTATTTACAATGCCTTTAATTGGCTTTTCTGAAAAAAGTCAAAGTTGGAAAAGGTAACCTTTACATTAACTTTACATGCACTTAAATATGATGTAATGTCCCACATTGTCTTGACTTTACAAAAAAGTAAAGTTAATATTTACAACCACTAAAGACAGTATTTAGGATATATTAAATCTGATAATTACAGACCTTAAATTTAATTAAATACCATCTTTAATAACCACAATCTGATAATTACAAACCTTAAATTTAATTAAATACCATATTTAATAACCACAAAAGTTAATAATTTCCGTTTTCCATTCCAGTGAATGAAGCCTTATTCAAATTATGAATAAGTTTTCCTTCCAAATTGATAAGTTGCGGAAATGTAAACATCATAATTAATATACATATTAAGAAAAAGCTGACTTTAACTTTGTTTATTACAATACAAAACATTATTTTTTACAAACATAAAAACAAAATCATCAAGATTCTTGGCAGTATATGTTGCCCACATCCTATCCTGCAAATTACATACATATCAAAGACATAGTACATTTCACAAATATGTTTTTTTTTTTGTATGTGACATGTTTTATAATAAAACCAACTGTTCATTCTTGAATTTAAAGTTGTGAATCAACATAAAACTATTTTATGTCCTCTTTCTTATTGATATTGGTTTTAGTGGAAATCAACAACTGTCAAAATGTTTTTGTCACACCTCCCTTTTCAGAGTTCAAAACTTTTCTCCCCATGCAGGCATTTTCCTAATGCTTTTCCTAAAAGAAAAAAAAAGTATTTTTTTCAGTGCCATGCATAAGTATGAATATTTTCAACGGCTTTGTGTTATCAGAATTCACAATACCATGATAAATAAAACTAAAAAAAAAGCACAACCTTACTAATAAATAAACAGTTCATACATGACCTTTAACCTCAAAAAGCAAAAAATGTAAATTTATTAATTTAATAAGATGAGTGGAACTCTTGTTATTGACATATTATATGAAGAATCAATGGGTTAGGTCATGTATCCCTTATCACAAAAAGCCTATAAATTAAAATTTGAGAAATATGTATTTTTTAAGGGTACTACACAAAAACAAAGAATAAATCCCTGAAATATTGAGAAATCATAGGTTTCCTGACTACTCAGTTGTCAGTTTACAAAGAGAACAATATTGTGCTACATACCGTATAAGTAGAATTTTTAGCGAGGATTTAATTTTGGCATTATAAGCAAGGGTGTTGAGATAGCTAAAATTAAATATTGCTAAAAATTAATTGCGTTTTATTTGTATTAGTTTCTTAAATGTGCATTTTAAAGTCCCTAAAATAGCATCTCGCTAAAATAAATTACCAGTTTTAAAGGACAAATCGTAAAATTTGCCTCTCGCTAAAATTTCCACTTATACGGTATTTAATTTAGCTGTACATGTATAAAGAATGATACTGAAGTTATGGTTTAGGATATATGTACCTTTTTCCCCAATTGCATGTTTCAGCTCATGACCTTTTTCCTGATATGGAACAGTAAAAGGACTTTAGGTGAGAGTCCTTCAAATTGAAAATGACAATCATGCTGAAATAGAATTCATACCGTGATTAACATTTTGTACATATGGACAAATATAGTCAATATTTTTAAAAAAAAATTATGAGTTTGAAGCAAACTGCTGCACTTGGTCACCAGAGAATGAATTGATTTTGAAAATTAATACACAGTGCAATCACAAATAATAGCTATGAATTGACAAAAACCCTTATGTTATTTTTTATCAAGAATAATCTAAATTTAGTTCTAAACAATACTTGCCATTTATAATATGAAAGTTGAGAACCAGCCTCTTCTTCATGACAGATCTTTTAATTTTCTCATGGTAGGCTGAGTAGCTTGAGACTATACAAAGGAAATTGAACATTTTTTTTTTACAAATATATGACGATATTGACTCCCGAGCAATTCAAGCACTAAATAATGTAAATGTTTGTTCAAGTAACAGATTTCATGAAATTTATTATTAAAATGTGTTTGTACCAAAGAACACTGAGATCCTCAATCTGGGTAATCATGTTTTGTTGTCTTCCTTGCCCCGTCTTGATGTTTTCCCTTCAATAATCTGCATACTGAATTCACTATACCTGTGTTTTAAGAAAATGGACACAGTTTAAAATACAAAATGATATAAATAAAAATAAATAAACTCTCAAAGTTGAGAATTTATGTACATGTATATAGATTAGTATATATAGGTCCCTGATAAGTGTAGCACTTTTCTTACAACATTATTTTTCTTGCCTGATCAAAATCTTTATTAATTTAAAGCAACTTTTAGAGTGTAGTTAACATGGTTAATGTAGATACAAATTTTTAAAAATATTTTACATTTATCAATCCGGCAGACAAGCCCCTATGATTCATACACCTTAACAGAATAAAGTGGCGCACATAAACATTTAATCCCAGAATTATCAAAAGTACTTATCTAATATCCTAGCAGAAAATAACATACAAAGCGTCGTTTTCCGTGACTTTGTTTAGTTTAATTCTTTCACAACATGCACAATGTACTGATCTGAAAGTGAAAGTAAAAACGGCTGGAAATCGTAAACAAACCTTTAGAGCATGTCAACTCGGGAGTTCGAACAGTTGTTCAGGCAAGAATCTTCTTAAATCTAGATGAAGTGTCAAAAAATTACCACTGGTTTCAAACTTCGTCAAAATAACGATGCAGACCCGCTCAACTTGATTTGAAATGATTGGCTATTCAACCGAATACACAGTGCCATATTTGGGTTACTGTTCAGAGTAGATCGTTCGTTTTACATTCGAGAAGAGTTTACATATTACTTGAATGAAGAGGATAACATAATACTGAGCTAAAAATTTTGTGTAAAATATGTTTTCAGTTTAGTTTACAATACAAGCTGTAAATGTGCTGGAGATTTTATTGATGTTGAAGCTTGTAAACAAAACCAATAAACGTAGGACTTATTCACGGCAATGTATGGGAACCAGAGCTGAGAACCAGTCTAGAAGGCAAAGAAAATTCCGCCAAGTAAACAACAAAGAAAGGGATTTGGGATGTTGTCAGTTGTATACATTATGTGGGCCGGTGACTGCAAGGTAATACATGTGTCTTATTTGTTGCGCATAATTTGTTTCATTTAATTATGGAAAATTATCCGTCCCAACCAGTGGCGTAGCATCGTTTTTTTTTTTTTTTTACCTGAAAGTGGGGGGGGGGGGCAGGGAATAAAGGGGGGGGGGGTGGTGGTGGTGGGGGGGGGGGGGGGGGGGGTAACTTTCTCTCAGTGATAACTACATTTAGTTCCAATTCTTATACTACATTTTTGGTACATTTCTAAAAGTGTATGTTGGTTTGGAAAAAAAAAGTGGGGGGGGGGCAAACCCCCCCCCCCCCGGATACTATGCCCGTGCCAACACTGGCAGAAATATAACTAATCTGACTTCAAAATTCCTTCCTCTGTTCCCCGAAGTACATGTTACACTCTTGGCTCTCATTTCTAAAAAAATATTCATTGTATATATTTTTTTGCAGAAGCAAGGAATGTGGAGCTAATGCATGCTGCTAAGGATGGAAAGTTCTTGTGTTTATTGGTTGTTCCTGAGACACCAGTCACAGTTGTACCTTATTTCCATTTTAGGTAATGCCTTTTGATTTTTTTTAAGTAGAGGAACAATGCATTTTTCATTCAATATAAAGCTTCGCTCTCATTTTTTAACAAATTTTCATTGTATATTTTTGCAGAAGCAAGGAATGTGGAGCTAATGCATGCTGCTAAGGATGGAAAAGTCTTGTGTATATTGGTTGTGCCTGAGACACCAGTCACAGTTGTACCTTATTTCCATTTTAGGTAATGCCTTTTGATTTTTTTTAAGTAGAGGAACAATGCATTTTTCATTCAATATAAAGCTTCACTCTCATTTTTTAACAAATTTTCATTGTATATTTTTGCAGATGCAAGGAATGTGGAGCTAATGCATGCTGCTAAGGATGGAAAGGTCTTGTGTATATTGGTTGTGCCTGAGACACCAGTCACAGTTGTACCTTATTTCCATTTTAGGTAATGCCTTTTGATTTTTTTTAAGTAGAGGAACAATGCATTTTTCATTCAATATAAAGCTTCGCTCTCATTTTTTAACAAAAAAAAGAGGCCAGGTATGGTGATATGGAGATAATTCATTTTTTATTCAAAATCTTATTTTCCATGCATTTGTACAGGGAGTCTATATACACTTGAGAGGTGAGCATCAGATTTAATTTTGAAGATTGATGACCTTCAGATGTTGTGATGACGATTGTTGAAAGAGATTATCAACATAGAACCAATCCATATGAATGTGCAAGTCAGGTGAGGATTGGT
Source organism: Saccostrea cuccullata (assembly GCF_032062105.1). Classification (NCBI taxonomy): domain Eukaryota; kingdom Metazoa; phylum Mollusca; class Bivalvia; order Ostreida; family Ostreidae; genus Saccostrea; species Saccostrea cuccullata. The sequence goes on along the minus strand of NW_026928023.1, from coordinate 23,362 downwards.
CTTCAACATTTAATCAAGAGATGTTTATATACTGCTAAGCTTAGTGAAAGCACACCATAAACATTTTAAGTATCTCAGTAAGTTTCATAGATATTACAGATGTATCACTATCATATGTTTGACATTGAGTCGCTTTGTCTAAATTTCCATTATGTTTAGTTATACATGTGTTGTTACTTAAGTATGTCTTCAAAAGCTTGTGCTTTAATTTCAATAGAAGTAATGAAAACCTATTTAAAAATTGTATTTTTTTTTTCTTTATAATTTTGAAAATTATTATTATTAGGACTTGTACAACACCTGAGTACCCAGATGACTGTTGAACTAATTGATGAACAAGAAAAGATGTAAGAGAGGGGAATCCAAAACAGATGTCATGATCAAGAAAATGTACTGTTATCAATGATATGATCAAAAATTTGTAAACTTGTAGTGATTTAGAATATCTTATCTGTAATATAACTCTTCAATACTTAATTGTTCACACATTATCATCTTATCTGTATATTAATCGCCCCCTCTTATATAACCCCCTGCTGATTGTAATGACCTGTGTATTGATTCCTGATCTTAAGGATCTTATACATGTAATGTGCTCCTGATCGTCAGGAGCGGATCTTGAGTACAGGTGTATATATATAGTGCGACAGAATTTTAGAATAAGATAGGAAGATGGAAATATAGAAGACTTAGTAGATAGAACTGTTAGAGATAGATAAAGTTACTTACTTACTTGGAATATAACCTAATATTTCTTGGATTTATATGTACATGTGATTATTTAACTTGGATTTTATTTTTAGTGAATTATTTTTCCTGAATGTTTCTTTTTGTGATGTGCTGTGTAAATAAACTGTAGACTAGAATTTCGGCAAGATATGAGGAACAAGGATAAATTGATTTATTCATGCAAACTGACATTATGAAATGTGTTATAAGACTGCCTGATGCGGCGCTACAAACTAACTAGTAAATATCTTGGAGATTTATAGATGAACATGCAAGCATTCTTGGTTTTAAATGTTATTCATTCAGAGTTTTTGCACAAATTCAATTTTCAGTACAGTAATTTAAACTGGATGTGTGATTTTCAGTACAGTTATGTAAAATGAATATGTTACTTTATTTTGATTGTCAGTTTCTCAACAGGACATAATTTATTTTTTTGCAGAACAAAACACACAGAACTTTTTTTCTCTTTGTGCATCATACACTTGTAAATGTTTTACACCATTTTGGTTACATATTTTACATTTATGACGTGTAAATCGAACAAACACATGAAAATATGTGAAGCTGGATACATATGCAAACATGCATCTACCATAACCTATTACATATTTTCCAAGGTGTGTGAAGTCGAGCACATACATGAAAATGTGTGAAGCTGGACACATACACAAATACACATGCATCTGCCACAACCTATTACCGGTACATATTTTCCAAGGCATGTGAAGTCGAGCACATACATGAAGATGTGTGAAGCTGGACACATATGCAAACACACAAGCATCTAACACAACCTATTACATATTTTCCAAGGCGTGTGAAGTCGAGCACATACATGAAAATGTGTGAAGCTGGACACATATGCAAACACACAAGCATCTAACACAACCTATTACATATTTTCCATGTGAAGTGAGCACATACATGAAAATGTGTGAAGCTGGACACATATGCAAACACACTAACATTTACCACAGACATAAAAACAAATCTAAACTAAATCAAGCATAGACAGGCTCATGGGGTGAAGCTGGACTCATACATGATCTCATGCATTTTGCAAACTGCATCCCCGCATCTATTCTAATAGATTTTTCACCATATTTTGTGTTTGTGAATATGTAAAATGCATCATTTTGCATTACAAGTTGAAGATGTTATTAGCCTGTGTATAATAAGTGCAAATCAAATAGCCTTTTATGTAATTTTTTTCACATTTTTAATTCAATTTAAACTGCAAATTTTATTTTATATATGTACATGCACCAGAAAGAATAAATATTGTACATGTATTAGTATTATATTTTAAAGTGAAATTAGACCTCCATTTCATAAGCAGAAATGTGAAATTTATACTTGTCATCTGTATTTCTTTTTTTTATTTTTTCTCACATGCATCTGAATGTGTAAAGGAAAACAAAAGTCAAAGATAGCTCAATATAATGTTTATATTCAAGGTTATAACTGGATATTGTTTGTGCTGTATATCTGACTCATCATATTATGAGAAGCAAAAATACAGAATATTTTAGATCATTTTTGATTGGAAAATGAAAAATATCAGTATGCCAATTTTTCCCATTGTTATATTTTTAATTACTTTATCATTAATATCAATGTACATATTAAAGATCTATGTCATCCAATTCATAGAGTTGTAGGCAATCCTGGTGCAGATAATATTTTTTTCCTGTGTTTCCCAGTATAGCGGGAATACTTTGTATGCGAGGAATGTATATCAATGGTTTTGGTTGTATATGTGGGCGTGGCCAAAGAAAAGCCAATGAGAAATGAGTATTCAGTAATATGTTCATATCATTCTAAGCCAGAGCTCTTCAATACACACACATTTTTTTTTGCTTTATATATATCATATTTGTATAAATATACTGGTAATGGAAATAACAAAACTGTTGAAATGTATTTTAATTTTGATTTTTTCATACATGCAAATATTATAGGATGTTCATGCATTTTTAACTATTGCACCGAATGCACGTCCGGCATTCTCCTTTGAGACATTATTTACATAGCGACGGACACAGGTTTTCCATAGTTAACCATCTATGGTTTTTGCCTGGGCGGTTTTTAATGTCAGTGATAGGGATACAATTTATTACATGTAAATTATTTTGCAAATGCATTGCAGTGCTTTATTGTTTCACATTCAATGTAATGTATATTAAAAATTTATGTTTTGTTACATGTATCAAAATAAACGCCAGCTGCTCCAACTAAGCTAACCTGGCTTACATCATTTGAGGTGTAGTCTGTCAAGTGTTTGAGTCGAGTGTTTGAATCTGTAGATGACCATTTCTAATACTAATTTCCACTGGAAATGGATACAAGATAATAAAAACAATATATGACATTTGTCTTAAAATTCTGGGTACTGACTAGATTAGATTCTTTAAACTAACTGTGAAAATCCAAAGAATAAGTGTATTAAACAATAGTCAGCATTTAAATAAGAATTTTCTACAATATGTATATTTGATGAACTTTAATATGGCATAAAAGGTGAAAGGTTATATTTAATTTCCAAAGAATAAGTGTATTAAACAATAGTCAGCATTTAAATAAGAATTTTCTACAATATATTTAATGAACTTTAATATGGCATAAAAGGTGAAAGGTTATATTTAATTATCTTTTCGTGTAATTAAAGGTTACCTTTTCACCTTTACTTTTTGTAAAGTTAATACAAAGATGACCTTGCTTTTGGGAGCACCTTTAATGAAATTTACTTCACAAGTAAAGTTTTGTAAAGGTGTTTTTTCAAGCAGTGTAGGCATATTACCAATACATGTTTATACATTCATTTAAAAGCGGCTTATCAAAATCTAGACTAATAATATCTCATTTTAAATCAGAATATTCATAGGAGTAGTTTATTTCATGGATTGTTTGTAAATGACAATACTTTATGTGGTGATGGACAACTTGCAATAACATCAAACCTTTGTTGTTTACTATTTCAACCAACTAAACAAATCACCCAATCACCACTACCAGAAAGTACTAATGAACATACGTTTCGTGTCTCCAAGCATAGATCTCAGACAATGAAAGATTTTGAGCGAAAATTCAATATAAATCAGGAGGAAACTGGAGTTGAAAAATACTTTATATGAAATTTATTTATGTGACCTCTGCACTCTTGCGAACATTAATAAGATGCAGTAGTATATGGAAAAGAGACGCTATGGAGCGACTAAAGACAATACACAATTGCAAATATGTTCCTTTGATGTTTGTAATTCAAAGCCTTTATCTTTAATTCTATTGAACTAATCAAGGGTCAGAAATCATACCGTGGGTAAATAACACAGCGCGAAAGTACTCTGACTACAGAACTTCTTAAAAGCAGTAACGTAGAAAAATATTTATAAACATTGATATTTTTATCAAAAGCTGCTCATTAGATATTGTTTTTAAAAATCAATGTATATCAAAATATAAAAAGTTACTAAAATCTCGGCGTATCCCAAAGTTCCTTTAATGTAAATTAAAACAGATGTTTCTCGCTGGAATACATTGCTGAACAACTGCTTTGATAATTAGAAGGTAACAAAATTTTCAGTACCAATCAATTTAAATTCATTCAAAATTCTATAATTTGTGAACATCAGTGAATTAACATTCGAAATTAGTGACTTACTAAATTCTAAGACACTGCGTACATGTGCGTTCCACATAGTGATACAGTGGGCCATACATGTAAAATTTCTAATCAATGCTCGTCTCAAATATAAGTACAGGTAATAAATATTATTGTTTTACAAACAGCGTGACAGTTTACTAGATGGGGCGTGCTAAAATTGTTTGACCTGATTTTCATTTTACTCAGTGATTGGATGCTTTATTTCAATGGAATCAATACTAATTTGCATATAAAACTCAGAATACAACAATGTCCTGAGAATACTGGCCAATCACATTGAATGATCGTTCACCAGTGCGGCATTTGTACTCACCAACAACACGTGGTCAGTCAAAGCCCGTTCTCTGTCCTTAAGGAGGCTGGCGGGTCAACAATTCAATCCCAAATTAACCACCAGATTTAACTCATTTTTTTCATATACGGTATATTTAGCTGTCAACTATCATTTGGCAAAGAAAAAATTCATATATTTTAGTTTTAAAATTTTATCTTTTTGAATATCTTTAAATGGAGCTCTCCTTTTAAAGGAGATTGAAATAGTCTAAAAATGGCTGCCATCCCCGAGCCTCGTTAAAAAAGCATGTATTTTATTTGGTATGATTTGACTGCATGGTTTTATATACGTACAAGAAAATTCAAAGAATAGAATAGAATGCTGTTGTACTATGTAGCTATCAATATCATCATTATAGGTTGTAAAACTTGTTTTGTCCGTCCACGTGTAATTATTGTTTACTGTATGGTAGTAAACATGTGATTCAATACGATTGGTCAGTATTGTCAGGGTATTGTCGGGTTCTCTGTTTCATATGCAAAGTTTTTTTGATTCCATTGAAATCAAACATCCAATCGATGAGTAAAATGATTATCGGTATACAAAAGTTTAGCACGCCCTATAAAGCAAACTGTCACGCTGTTTGTAAAACAATAATAACAATGTCAAATAGTTTACTTGGAAATGAACTTGATTGGTGCGTGATACGATCTAGTAAGAAGCCTTCAGGGCTTCAAAGGATTTAATAACCTGACCAATCAAGTTCATTTTATAATTTTTTTTTTATTATTACTTACTCTAAATGTAAAATATAATACCCAAATTACTGTAAACCATCTTTTATTCGCGACGACTTTATTTCGCGATTAACCGGGAGTAAACTAGTTCGCGACGATTAATTCAGCAATCAAGTCGTTTTTGGAAAGGTTTTTAATAGTAAAAGAGACTTTCGAGACCCGTTCGCGGCGAGAAATATTTGCGCTGACGAGGCTCTCGCGAACCTCGCGAAAATCTCTCGCACGCGAATAAAAGTTGGTTTACAGTACAATATTTGATATTGAATTTGAAAGATACACGTATCAATGCCCTGAACTTTATATTAACCATTCATATGTCTTTAGAAGGGTCTCGAGAGGGACGTTAAACAATATACAATCAATCAATCAATCTTTAGAAGAGTTGCAGTACTTACCATGCATCCTTTGATAAAGCAGTGTGTTGGTTTGTTCTACTCTGGTAATTTTCACTACAATCATTGGCATATAATTAGACATGTGGATATAATAAACAGTGATCGGTATAAAAAAAATATAAATATTGCAAATATGTGAAGATGTTAGAAAACACGGTCACTGAAGATTGGTATTGTAATGCGAGTTTGATTGCGGAATCGTCCATGGCAGGGAGGTGTGAATTGCTGATTGTCATTAAGTTATCGGGTCTGGATCACACTAATTATTCTAATAAGGAACAAGATGTGTTTGTGAAACACTATGCGCCCGGCGGCAACAAAGTTCAAAAAATCTATTTTTAGCATATTGATCACAGTCAAGGTGTCATTTGAAAGAACTTAATCAGTGGAGTATGCATACTAAATATGAAGTCCCTATCTCCTATGGTTCAAAAGTTATGGCAAAAAGTGTAAAAAGCTATTTTTAGCATATAGGTCACAGTCAAGGTCACAAGATCATTGACCTTACTGTCGTTTGAAAGGACTTTATCGGTGGAGTATGCATACCAAATATGAAGTCCCTATCTCCTATGGTTCAAAAGTTATGACAAACAGTGGAAAAAGCTATTTTCAGCATGTAACATAGTCAAGGTCACAAGGTCATTGACCTTGATGTCATTTGAAAGAACTTAATCGGTGGAGTATGCATACCAAATATGAAGTCCCTATCTCCTATGGTTCAAAAGTTATGGCAAAAAGTGTAAAAAGCTATTTTTAGCATATAGTTTACAGTCAAGGTCACAAGATCATTGACCTTGATGTCATTTGAAAGGACTCTATTAGTGGAGTATGCATACCAAATATGAAGTCCCTATATCCTATGGTTAAAAAGTTATGACAAACAGTGGAAAAAGCTATTTTTAGTATATAGGTCACAGTCAAGGTCACAAGGTCATTGACTTTGATGTCATTTGAAAGGACTTTATTAGTGGAGTATGCATACCAAATATGAAGTCTCTATCTTTTATTGTTCAAAAGTTATGGCCAAGGTTAAAGTTGACAACAGACAGACAGACAAACAGACAAACAGACAAACAGATAAACAGAAAAACAGACAAACAGACAAACAGACAGGACAAAAACAATATACGCCCGGGATCTATCGATCCGAGCGCATAAAAAAGGGATAGTCAGAGTGGTACCGGATACTAACAGGGTTCAAATAGGTGCCTGTAGGGGGCACTGGGGCTCACCCACTATTCCCTTAGAAGTACTAGTAACTCTCATACTACATAAATTAGAATAGTTAACGATGGAAAAGCTGTTCATCTAGTTTGACATTTACGTGTTAGTTTGTCTTTATCGTCTACAGCCAGTAAATCATCAAAATATGAAAAAGATATGGTATTTTTTTAATTTCAAGTGCACTGGGATATATATAGTAGACATTCATGAAATTTAATTTTTGTCGTCCATACACCAAATGTCGCGATGAAAGCCGCAGACAGTTTTGTCTTCTCATTTAATTTTTTTAAAAATAAATTCTGCTTTGCAGCAGTATAAAACAGGTCGTCTTAGAAAGCATACCAAATGTGCTGATATCATTCCCAACCGTTTGTTTGAAGAGCTCGTATCCAAAGAAAAAATGATGTTGTGAATGAGAAATTTTATCATTCGTTTTAGTATATCAATTTCAGATAACCTATGTGCAAAATCAGAGTGATTTTTTATAAATTTTGTAGATGACCAATCACAAGACACTAATGATTTCAAATTCCATTTTAATTGACGAAGCAGCTGTCTATAATATAAAAAGCTAACAATTTAATCTTTCGTGAGGAATGGTTTTAAAGTTTAGAAATGTCATATGTCTCCCTGTTACTGATTTTAAAAAAAAATATCGATTTAAAAAAAAAAAATTCTAGAAAATCTTTTGAATTTTTTTTTTTGAGAATCTACATTTGAATTACAATACTTGTATAATATGCTAAATAAAACTATGTCCGATTTTTCTCCTTTAACCCTTTCTCTACCGGCACATTTTACGTGATTTTAGAGACCTTTTGACATAACATTATTATATTATTTCTAACTTTTCTATTCATGGAGAATACTAGGTATAATGCATACCATATTGTAGGGAATTTCTTAGAGATGATATTTTATGACAATTCAGATACTCAACGACTGACCTTATTAGTAAAAATAGAGGTCAAAGGTCAATTAAGTGCAAAATTTTATGGAATTTTTTGATACTTTTTAATCTTCAAGCTAAATTTTTACAATGATGTATGTTGAAATAGGAAATTTGGGATATACCCACAAATGGGCATTATACTGTACTTCATGAAACACATAAACTTTTTTTTAAATTCTGCATACATTTCCTTAAATGCGGTTGCTAAGCAACGCAGAATTTTTCAATTTTCGGGCAGAAATTTTTGTTTTTCACTCATCCTAGACACATTCATGCATCCCAGCACATATTAAAGTTAGATATAATGCCATAAAATTACAAGGGACATAACAGCAGATAAATTTTTCAAAAGTTTGACCTCATTAGTACTATTTTTAGGAGGTCAAAGGTCAAATAAGTGCAAAAATTTCATCATTTTTTTTTTCAATGCTTCTCAATATTTTTGCTAAAATTTTACACAGTAGATGCTGAAATGAAAAATTCTGAATATACTCTCGAGACGGGATCAGAACTGCAATGTCCATACATCATTTTAGTTCAAATTTTTGCTTAATGACCTTTAAGTGGTTGCTAAGCAACAGCATTTTCAATTTTTTAAAACTATATACATGTACATGTACATGTTTGTTATTTCTCATTCTGGACACATTCTAGACACTTTTTGTATTTTCCGTGATGCTGTTTGTAAGATATGGGCCCCAAAAAATGAAAGAACATTTTTGTATACAGTATTGACCTTGACACTCTTGTTCTTAGGGGTTCAAGGTCAAATCAGTACAGAATTCAATTTCTACTTAAAATTGTAAGTATATATCAGTTTTGAAATGTTACAGTCATGGAAAAAATCATCTAATAGTTGACTTAAAAAAACAGCGAACAACAAAATTTGCAAACAAAAATTAATATAAGAAGTAAAAATAAACTTGAATGATTTCATTGCAAGATCTTACTGGTATAACAGAGCTTAAGGGGTACAATAAAGAATTGACATGCCATCTTGAAAGGAAATAATAATACATTGCAATTGCAATTAATGCAAAACTGTTTTATCAATAGGTTGAAAAATGTTACGTTTATGTTCAAATATACAAATCCCGAAATATTGCAAAATGAATTCCAGATCAGACTGATTAAATCTTCCACAAAATTTTGAAGACCAGAGCACTTTTACTTCGTGCCTCCATTCTTTCATCAACTGCCACTTCTCTGAAAGACTGGAGGAAATTCTTCTTTGACTTGTCTGCACAAGGGATCAGCTTCTATACTGTAAAAGTTTTAAATATTTTTAAACAGATATGTGAATTTACATTTATAAATAAAATTACGAATGATACAATTAATACTTTGATATTATTTTCCATTTGAAATGAAAATTTATAAATGCGATTCAAGTAGTTAAATTATATTATTAAGCCAATGTATCAGGACTAAATATTCAACAACCTTGTAGTAAACCATCATGGTTGAATTACTGAACCAAAACAAATAGCATATTTGGTAATCTGACTAAAGGCAGACCTGTATTATATAAAGAAAAATTGTGAAGCAGATAGATCTAAATTTAATTAGATGATATGAAAGTAATGATGGGACACTTCAAAATATTTTCAAAATAAGTAAAAATTAATTTGAGATCTTGAATTATACAATCCGTTTCCAAGAATTATCAATTCATTCCTTTGGTTTATAATCCGCAATCTCAAATTACGCAATTCAATCCTTCTGATTACTAATTCATTCCGTCAATTTTTTATTCTAGATCAATCTGCTCCACGATTTTTCAGAATATGCTAAAGAATTTCTCTCTCACATGGAGTTGCCACCACTTGTAGGTCGGCACTTACGACTATTGAGGTGTGAGGGATCTTTTTCATGCCAGCACCTACTGCAACAAGGCACCCTAATAGGTTTTTATAAGTATAATGTAAGATAAGATATGTTTATAGTGTTTTATCAGAAGGACAGGTCTCCAAGTCTCATAGTAAGATTCGAACCTGCGATGCAAGGATTAACTCCTTACTTCATGACTATAGAACCACTGAACTAATCTAGTGACTCATGTACCTAAAAGTGTTGACTAATAGCCATCCAGTGGCAATAAGGAATTTTGACTGCAATAAATTGACTTACAGCTGATAACCAAGCACCTATGTCCTCCACATCATGATCTTTTCTGTGCATGATGGCCAGTGGTGGGATTAGCAAGAAGGACTTCACAGATGAAAGTTCTGAGGATTTGGTACCAGCACACAACACACTTGCTAAAAAAAATTATGTGTTTGTGTTAATTATGTCAAGTTTCATTTTTCTTTGAAATGGTAATAAAAACTTTCCTACTTCAAAACAACCCAAGAATAAGTCGAATTTGTTCGAACGTCATCGCAAAACAGGGTTTAGATGCTCAGGCCAACAATATAAAAATTGATTTGTTTGATGTACACTGACGAATGACGACCTGTGAAAATTGCCCCTACCCAATAATTTTTTCAGCACTTCAGGCCCTCTATTTTCCTTCTTAAATTTACTAAAATTGTTTCATTTTAAAGCAAAGAGTTATAATTTCTATAGGATGCTTCTTGACTGATTGTTTTTCATGTTTTCATAGCAATACACTTGTGTAGCTATCAAATGTGTACTGTTAAGAAATCTCTTATTTTTATGACATTTATCAATATTTCAGCAGTGTAAACCACCCCAAAATTAACAAATTAACTACCCATCTTGAAAAATGTGGGTCGGAGTACATCGAACAAAAATATTTCATTGATCAGTCAACACAGTATTCCATATTGAGAAATCAGTGACATTGTATTGTAAACAATTTTGTCATCGAAAAAAACAAACAATTTTTGTGATCGTTGAAAGAACTGAAAAGTATCATATGTGGGTTACCGACGATGTCAAATCACCCAACGGCTTCATATTGATATTGATCACATGCACGCGTTTAGCTAGAGACCAATCTACACAACTATGTACAGTATATATATTATGCACGTACATAGAGGTCCTTGGATGTCTATGCCTTTTCATTTGTATCAATGTACTGTTAAACACTTTTAAAGTTTTCAATCAATACTTACTCCATCTAATGCCAAAGAAAAGACCAGTCACATCTGATGAATTGACGTGTTTTACATCGTAAATCCATGTAGACTGAAGTTGTTGTTGTTTACTGCTTTAGCGGAAACACGTGTTAGTCTCGATTAATATCAACTCATACCGTAATGAGTCGTGTGAATGCGAGAATACTCAGAATAGCGTTTCAAAGTTGTTGTTTTTTATTTATTGTAAATTTCATGTTTAATAGTATATCATATTGGGAATATATTTTAAAGCAAACAGCAATGAAATCTTTTTTTTTTTTTGGACGTAATGTTAGACTTTTGGGAATCAGCGTTTTTCTTTTTATCAACAATGAACTAATAGCACGTTTCATAAATAACAAAAAGACTACATTTCTCTAAAGGTGTAAAGATGATTACTATTATTTTAAAACAATTATTTTTTATAATCATTCATTTAAATAAAAATATTTAATTAAATTTAATAGTACTAAACACGTTGTTCCGAATGATCGAGGCGCAACGAAAACGACCCTGACGTTAAATATAGATAACACTCAAATTTTCTACAAAAAAATACACAGAGGTTCAAAACTCAAACTATGGTAATTCAGAAAATACCGAACATAAAGAGACAAGTAAAGGCTTGTTGAAATGGAATTTTTTTTTCTACTTTTACCAGCTGTATTTTGTTTTCCATATTTCAATATAGAAATAAAGGTAAAACTGAGGTTAATTTAAATATTACGAATAAAACCCAGAAAAATCACATGCGTGGAAGGAAATTCTTGTTTTTATAAAATATCTAATAGTAAAAGCAATAATTTATGCAGAGAAAATATCCCTTTTAAACATATTAATTTTTTCTTAATGATTTAATCTAGAAAAAACATATCTATCGTCGGGAAAATCGTCCTTGCTTTGGAAAATAGCGTCATTTTTAAAAAGTCACGAATGTCTTTAAAACGTAAAATCTATTCATTACCGATTTTTAAGGTACGAAATTTTTACAGGGTCTGAAAGTAGAGAAAATTTCCTAAAAGATGATATATAGATTATATACCTTTATTCTATTATTGAAAAGATACGGAGATTCTGTTATCGCGATGTCGTGTTTTAACGCGCTATCGGTCATATTGACCGATGCGGTAGAGAAGGGGTTAAAGCAATTAAGACTTTTAAGTGGTAATGATAGGAGCTTGGGAAAGCATTTGCTGGAGCCGCCAATGTTTAAAGGATTTTTTGGAAGTTTAGGAATCCAGTAAAGGTTAGAAAGATGGAACTTTTTTCTGGAATGTTAGGAATTAAACACTAAAAATGTGATTTTGAAGAATTTCATCTTTAGGAAATAAACTACAAGTATGAGTTGGATTACCAAATGTGGAATCAAAATCATGTTATTCTATCATACAATCATAGAGTGATATACATCGTGTCATCATAGTAACAAAATTATATTATATTCACATAAAATTAAATCTGAATTTTAGAATTCTTTTTAACATATATAATAAAGTGTATGAGAATGTGTAAACAAACTTACTTTTCTTTAGAGCCAACTGGTCTGAAACACAACAGAAATAATATATTATCTTCAAAGATAGCTACAGAACAGTAACATTATGATTTTATATATTAGGCTTATATTCGACTCCACAGACGAAAACCTTGCTTGATTTGAAGTTTCTGCAATCCGACAGACAATTCAAATCCAGCGATTTATCACCTGTAGAGCCGACTGTAAAGGGTTGTGAGGTGAATAAAATATACAGATTGGTTAAAGAATGTGTCTAGAATTTGGAATTGAAAGGTAGTTGATTGTCTAATTCTGGAAAGTGGAGAAATTCTGGGCCGCACATCACGGAACAGGGCTCTTCGGAGCAACGTTCTAGGAGGGATCGAGAGACACTATAAGATCACTGGCCATTTAATGATATTTTTCTTTGCTTTTAATCACTATACGATCATTGTTTGTATTCTTTGATAATTTAAAAACTGTTAAATAAATTCTACAAAAAGGCTATTTTCCTTCTCATTGGTTCACACAACTACTTATGTGTAAAATCATAACGCTACAGGTTTGCAGCTACTTCAAAGATAAAATATTTAAGAAATGTTTACGATAGATGATGATATATTATACGGTCATATATTAATATACTCGTGAACAACAGTAAATACATATGTTTAATTTCTATAGATATTATCTGTATATATATGAGTTTTGTAACGTTTTACAAAGTACATATACACATGTTTGCTTGGTCCTATCTAGATAATGATAAGTAAACTAAATAAAAACGAACTATATCAGAAGAATCTCCAATATTTTATCAAATAAATGACCAAACCTATTACCTTATCCCTGTAGCTGCAGACTGAGTGGTTTTACTAACAGTTCTGTGTTTTCCGAAACAGTCTGCAACTACCTAAAACACACTCTTAAAGTCACAAAGTCACAGATACTTATTAAGACACCAAGACACAAGCTAAAGTCACCGAAGACACCATAGCTATCTAAAGGACACCGTTTTACTTTTGATAAGTCACAAGTTTAATTTACCAAGACAACATAGATAGTCACAAAGACACTACCAAACTAGGTCCCTGAGCTGAGTGGTCTAACTAACAGTTCTGTTGTTTCCCGACACAGCCAATGAACCTAACACATGTCACCTAACTCTATCAAAGAACTAGAAAACTGACCAGTCAGCAAGGGCCCCGCCATGGGGTAGAATTAAAAGGGCGCGGCTTAAAGAATGATTAAAAAATGTACGAAAAATAAGCAACAGGAACTATATTCTTAAAATTTCAAGATAATTCCTGAATATTCAAAAACCTGAAAATAATACCCTCGTAATTACATTAGGCAGTAAAGAACAACTTAACATTAAATATATATTTAAACAATTATGAAGCTTGTGTGATATAAAATGCCAGCCTTCAATGAAGATGCAAATATTACATGAAGGCTTAGCTTAACTTCAATCAAACAGCAGTTGCAGACAAATGTTTTCATTAATTTTAAAGTGACAGATAAAGAAAAGCCTACTAAATTTTCTGCAGCAGGCTAGATAATTAATCCCAAGGGATAAATTGTACCTCTCTCATCATTTTCTTCTAAAGTTATAATAAGAACTTTTTCAGTATTAATGATAGAATGGGGTTTTTATACGTCAACTACCTTTAAATTAATAATATTCTTGAATTAACATAAAGTGAAAAAATTGATAATATTCTTGAAATAACATAAAGTGAAAAAAAGTAAATCACAAACTCTTCTTTAATCTATTTCTTGTTTTTAGAATTCAATGAAATCATAAATATAAAACAAACAAAAAAAATAAATTATAAAATTTCATATTCAAATCCACATTTCAGAGTGTCCATAGCATTCCAGATTGACTTAACTTCAAAACAAACTTCATTTGCAGACAGAGGTGGTAATTCATCTCAATGTGACAAATAAAGATAATGCTCTGGATTTTCTTCAGGAGGAAAGCTAATTAATCCCGAGGGAGTGGACTCATGGCAGCATTCAGTTTACTGAATGGGAACATCTTCAGCAGTTATCTCTCTTTGCCAAAGCATTCCTTTATACAAAGTTAAGGAATTAACCCCACCACCCCAGCTCCAAACCAGGGGACATAGAGAACCAAACTTAGCATCAAAGTGTGTATTTCTGCCCACTGAACTACCATACCAAATTTCTACTTGATTGGGCAACCATTAAAAAAGTTGCCCATTCATTCTTATGCATAGTTAATGAATCTATCCCACCACCCTAGCTACAAACCAGAGGACATAGAGAGACAAACTTAGCATCAAAATATGTCTTTTTGCCTATTGAACTGCCATACCAAATTTGAACTTAATTGGGCTACCATAAAAAAATTATTAGGAAAAAACAGGAAATTTGTGGACGGAAGAATGACAGACGGACAGACAGACGAACAGACAGACAGACAGAGTGATTACTATAGGGCACCTGCAAATCCTTGCGGAGCCCTAATTACACCAAAAGTAGACGGAGCTAGATTGATCCTGAATTTAAACTATATTTGCATCTGTTCAATTAATACTTATTGGTTTAATAACTTTAATCATTTGGTTGGCTAAAATTTGAACTCTGATTGACTCTGATCATTAACTCTGATCATAAAATGATCTAATTCGATGATTCAAACCTTTTTCAACTCACTTTACAAATTCTGATACATTACAATTTTCTGTTTCTTTAAAATATTAACGGTCTGCATATAATTAAGAAAATGTCTCACTGTTTGCCCTGCATGTAGTTGTCTTCAGCTTCTTGATCTCTTCTGAAAAACAAAATCAATAATAAATGCAAATATATGCATGGATAATTTTCCGACAACAAATTGAGATTTGGTACTTTAAAATTAATGTACTTATGAAGTATTCAAAACGGTTTAACATTGCCATGTTTTTTATCATGGTCAAATTTATGTAATATTTCAAATATCTTACTTTTCTTGACAGCTATTTTACCTGTAAAGTAAATTGGATCATACACAATTATTATATTGTTTGACAAAAATGTGTAATGTAATCTTAAAGGCGTAATATTTCTTTATTTTGATTTAAAAGTCCAGAAGATGAGTTTTTTTTTTTCAGTTATATATTATAAACGAAGTTAGAATAATATTCAGGTATATAGAATATGAAACATAATGTTGGAAATGTATTTTCTTTTCTTTTTAGAAAATATGATTTTCACGATCAAATTTGATACGAATATTTTACATTAAAAAAATACAAAACTCACGCTTTGCTGTCCTTGTTTTACTTTCAAGGCATTCAATTCTCTCTGTATCAATTAATTGAATAATTTCAAGTTAGGTAATATGTTCTAAAAGAATAGGCTATTATCATTTTAAAAAAAGTACATTGTATGTTGTAATAATATGTAGCTTTTCTTGATCACTTATCTGATAAGTGCAGTTCAGAATAATAAGGTTTTCTTTCAATTTATTCTAACAACACATTATATTGATATCTGTTCATAACTTGTCAATTTAATTGAAACATACCTTGTTTTATCTGCATATTTTCTGTCAAGATAATTGAATGCTATTAAGGTTCAGAAGAAACACAAATGTTTTTTTGTTTATTTTTACCTTTGATTTACTACATTTACTAGAAAGATAATGATATTTGTAAATTAATACACAATCTTAATTAATACCTTGTATTTTCTTGAATTCCGCCACATACAGCTTGGATCTTCCTGGGTTAAGATCACAAGATAATAACTCGTTTACGCCTCTCTCATACATGTCCCCACCGACAGACTGCTTTTCAATTTCTATAATGGCGTCTTTCAATTCGTCCCAGTGCTCTTGAAACATTATGTCATCAACAGCAGCAATGACAGAATGAGCGGAGATTAAATTTCTCTCGATCCTGATCTTTTCTATGCAGGCTGATAATCCTTTGTCGCCATTGAGAGGAGGATTACCCCATCCTGCTCTATGTTCGGGTATGTTACAAATGTTCCTCAATATGATATACAATACAGAGATGTCCAGTTCTTTAGCAGTCAAAGTAACTGAACCGGACGCCAGATAGATCTGTTTTATCTGTTGAGCGTTCATGATTCCCTCCAGCTCCGTTCTGTTGTTGTCCAGCTCTGACCTCAGGTCAGCCGGTTTGATGAAACGACTTAAAATGTCCCTGAACAAGTCGCTACAGATCGTCATGATCAGCTGACACAGACGGGAGAAATTCTCTGTTGCCTTCCTTTGATTGAAGTAAGGAGCTGTAGACGGCCCAGGGACGTCACCCATTACTCTAATAAGATAATGAAACACATTATTTGACGAACTTTTGTTATATCATATTAATAAATTGTCTAATCGATTACTTAAATAAGATTTTGATTTCACTTTGCTTGGCATAATTCCTCTCTTTGAGCTTCTACATAAGCGTCAGACACAATCTTTTTAGTGTACATTGTTTTAAAATTTCGCCTGTAAAGACATTTTCTTCATCGTCATGGTGATTTACTCAGCCACGAAAACATATATATATATATATATATATATATATATATATATATATATATATATATATATATATATATATATATATATATATATATATATATATATATATATATATATATATATATATATATATATATATATATATATATATATATATATATATATATATATATATATATATATATATATATATATATATATATATATCAACAAGCGAATGCAATGCAGGAAAAAAAAGAAAACACGGGGAATATATGTCATCGATGCATTACAAAGTCTTAAAAGAAACACAAGTTCCAATGAAGTTAGATATGAAAACAAAGAAAAATTTGATCTACATGAACAAACACTGTTGAGGAAGATTCTGGTCCGTCAAATACGAGGGGTCTACAAACCCCTTTGCTGATACCGGTACATGTATCTGGGACTGTATGACTCTAGTTAAATCGAAAGAAGTTTTTAAGTGATTTAGCTAAATGTTAGATTAACAATTAAACGATAATTATTGTCTAATGAAAAGCAGATACTACGTTGTCTTGGAACGGAATGGCGTTTTTCTGGCCCAACCCTCTTACCAACGTCAAAATATTCCGCCATATTTTATGCACAGGAGTTCGCGTACCTATCAATTTAACCGAAATTTTCAGTAAATAAAAAAAAGATACGTAATACCTATAATAATAACACAAGGAGTGCAACGCTTGTCCGCGACGCCATGACGTGACGTCACGGACGGTCCATTTACCCAAAAGGAACAAAAATAAACAATCATACACAATTAACTAGAGGAAACTATATTGCGTTTAGATACGAGTACAAGTACTTGTACCTCCCCGTTTTAAATTTTCTTGAATGTCTACCAACTTGTCTCTGGTTTTTTTGCGCATATGATCTCAATCATCTAGATTAGCATTTCAGGCAGTTTTATTACTTTTTGGGTAAATGGACGCACCCGTGACGTCACGTCATAGTGTAGCGGACAACGGATATTTGAGCGAAGTTGAGGAGAAATGTCACCGCTGCTGCTGTAAAACATGAGTTTGAAATCTTATGCATAAAGAGCCGTAAACAATGGTCCCTTCCAAAAATATTGGTTTGTGTTTTATAATTTTCGATTGAAGATTCATTTTGCGACAGCCTTGATATTAAGCGAGGGGTACCAAGGTGACGTAAAATGCGTTGCACTCCTTGTATTATTATTATAGGTATTACGTATCCTTTTTTATTTACTGAAAATTTCGGTTAAATTGATAGGTACGCGAACTCCTGTGATTTTATGCTATTCCTTCAAAAAATGAGACTTACAGAAGATGCAACCCTTCAGAAAAAAGTATCTGAAGTTATGTTTTCTGCATTCAATCATATTTCGACTTTATGTCAAACAAGTAAATCATTTGATTTCTCCTTAAGTGGAAATCGGTCAAGGACACCTTTTGTTAGGGTGTACATAAGATAATGAGAAACAGAGAAAGTCCTGGCTCGACTCTCGTTTGCCGCAACGCACTAAATCTAGGACATGAATATAAGTATTGATTGTTCTTTCGCCAAGCATCTGGTGTTAGATGTGAAGGTCACTGATCTTTCAAAGGAGAACTCAAAAGCGAGGCCCCGTGACATGGTAGGCTTTGTAACGATAAAGAACACTCACTACTATACTACTCTGATAAGTGCCAAGAATAGATCTAAATTCAGGACCCTGCACCGGAGTACAATGAAATATGGGTGAGCTTAAATATTCTCGTTAAACAGCATATAATCAATCTTTATTGTAATGTCATGACAACTATACAGATTTTCTTGAGTTGGACAATATGACTCGGTTGAAGAAATGTTTTCAAGTGACACTTTAAATTGATAATTCCATTTCGTTTCCGGCGTTTTACCGAATTATAAGAGCAAACCATCGGCGGATTCAGGATCCTTGAAGAGAGTCTGTCTTTAATTGTGACTCGTCCATCTGCATACAATTCATTTTTCTTCTTAAAAATATGTCATACCAACGACAATTTAATTTTACACTCTTCTTATCAAAAGTGAAAAAAAATCTAAAAAAAAAAATAGTCACATAACATGTAACGTATAAGAAATGACCATTTTTATTGATTTGTCCAGATATTCAATTTATAAAGGATAGAATACTATATAGGTAAATAGATAATATCATTAATTGATAAAGTTGTTTTTGTTAAGCATGAAAAAAAAACTACCTCGCTGCATTTTTTTCCGAAATTCTTCACAATTTTATTTCGACATTTTTTTTTATTTGTGACATTTATTTTTTTTTATTTCAGGGATATTTGCAGGTTATTCAATGGTAACGAATAAGGCTTTAAGGAATTTGATCTCGTAACGAACCAGGTCCGAGTTGATCTTTAAAAGGATATTTTATTTCTCTAACTTATGAGCAAAACTTCAAAACACTTACATGGGCCTCAGGAAAAAAAATTAATTATTTTCTCCTCATTGACATAGAAACATTTAATTATCACTTTTTTTCAATGATTTATTTATGATATATTCTTTAGTGAATATACAAAATGCCAAATACATGCAAGTAAATGCAACATTCCACGTAATAAAATCGACGTATCAACATTCCTTAAAAAATTCAAAAATATTGAAGAATATTTATAGATCTATGCCTGTGTTTCCTAGTAAAATTTAATTAATGATACATATGCACAAGTATATCATAACCGTTAATTGGCGTAGCTGACACCTAAATCTTCCAAAAGTTTAGAAACCTTTCTTCTATAAAATCGTTGTAATATTTGTCTTTACTTGGTCAGTATTTTTTCTTTGATGTTTTCGAAGGAATTTTAAATGTGCGTTTGTTTTTCTTTCGAAGTTTAAGGATGTTTTTATACATGTACATTGATTTTCATCGCGCGGCAATCGACAGTAGAAGCCATGTTGCATCTGACATGTATTTTCAAGATGACTGATAAACACAAAATAGAAGATTATTATCAATTATGTACCGCCGTAAATAATACTGAAGTAAAGGCATCAGTGTCTGTCAGCCTACATCCGCGACTGTACTCGGCACTGCTGGTACCGGACATCCACGACTGTACCTGTTCACTAATTGTCAGAGCGAAAATTTCCGGATTAACCAATGTTTAAATTATATATCGTTTATATTACAGATGCTTTTTAAATGAAAATAATCAATGTGTTAATATGGAAAAAAGAAAAAAAAATTCTGGTTTCAATTAAATCTACGTTGTGGAGGGCTATGATCGCCAAAGCGTCATGATAACTAGCCACGAATGCCCGCGATTGATTAACAACACCTGGCTGCACAGTAATAATGATAGATTACATTGTACATACTTTGTTTAACTTCCATGACAGCAAGTGTGTCTTATTATTAGTAATATGAGAAAAATTTCTGAGGACATTCTACGGTATAGATGTAGATTGAATTCAATCAAAACGCTATTAAACGCTGATGTTTATACATGTATTAGACAAACGCTGTCAACAGTGTTGAGGGAATGATCCAAAAATTTACAGATGTATTAATTAAAACTTTTAAATATATGATGAGAGATAAATATGAGCTGGGTATATCAATTTTTTTGTAAAGAGTGATGATGGTGGCGCTGGCGGCATGATTATCCTACTTTTATTCTCAGTGCTGGAATGATAAATCATTTATAAACCGAATATGTATATGCGGATGGAATTTACTGATCTATGCGTTTTAATTAATCAAATGTGTCAATAATTAACAAACATTTTAAGTGCCACACGGGAAGTCTAATGTAGTGAAAAAAAAAAATCCTGTCAAAAACCTGCTAACTAAGTACAAAGAGTTTACTTAACACAGGTAGCATGTTGTAAAAAAGGTTACAAGAAAATCAGAAAAAAATATAAAACGAGAAAAAAATTATGTATATAATATGCATGGAACCACAAATGATTGACATCCTGACTGGACGATATATAACCGCGTTGTGAGTGAAAAAACATGGTAAAGGTTACGTAGAAAAACCATTGTTCATATTTAAGGAAATGCAGTGCTATATAAATAATTATATTTATAACTTTCGAAATCGTTATTAATTTAATATTGCTTATGATGAAACTTCCACTACTGTACCTGTCCTGACAACAAAACAATTTTTAGGTCACCTGAGTAAACTCAGGTGACCTATTGCTATCTGTTTTCGTCCGTCGTCGTTCGTCGTCCGTCGTTCGTCGTTCGTCGTTCGTCGTGCGTTAACATTTGAACATTTTCAGCTTCTTCTCTGCAACCACTGAACCAATTTCAACCAAATTTGGCACAAAGCATCTATGGGTGAAGGGGAACAAAAATTGTGAATTTCATGATCCCTGCCCCCCTGGGGCCTGAGGGGTAAGGCTAAAACCACTAAAATTTATGCAATCTTTAAAAATCTTCTTCTTTACTCCTGGACATCAAGCAGTCAAACTGTTTGCATGATTGTAATCAGCAATGAGTCCTCTACCAAAATTGTGAAATTCATGGCCCTGGGGTCAGGGGTTCTAGTGCTAGGGTGGGGCTAAATAAGTATGTTTTGAAAATGCATTATTTCTTCGAAAATCTTCTTCTCTGCTCCTGTTTATTAAATAAACAAACTACTTACATAGTTATGATGAGCAAGAGCGCCTCTACCAAAATTGTGAATTTTATGGCCCCAGGGTCAGGGGTTCTGGTGTTGGGGGGGGGGCTCTATTGATTATAAAGTGAAAATACATGAATTCTTTGAAAGTCTTCTGCTCATAGGTATTCAATAAACTAACTAAGTGCATAGTTATAATGAGCAAGAGTGCCTTTACTAAAATTGTGAATTTTAAAGCCCCAGGGTCAGGGGTTCTTGTGTTAGGGGGGGGGGGGGGGCTCTATTAATTATATAGTGAAAATACATGAATTATATGAAAGTCTTCTTCTCTGCTCCTAGGTATTAAATAAACTAACTAAGTACATAGTTATGATGAGCAAGAGTGCTTCTACTAAAATTGTGAATTTTAAAGCCCCAGGGTCATAGGTTCTTGTATAAGGGGGGGGGGGGGCTCTATTGATTATATAGTGAAAATACATGAATTCTTTAAAAATCTTCTTCTCTGCTCCTGGTTATTAAATAGATTAACTAAGTGCATGGTTATGATGAGAAAGAGTTCCTTTACCAAAATTTTGAATTTTAGGACCTCAAGGTCAGGGGTTCTGGTGTTGGGGGGGGCTCTATTGATTATATAGTGAAAATACATGAATTATTTGAAAATCTTCTTCTTTGCTCCTAGGTATTAAATAAACTAAGTGCATAGTTATAATGAGCAAGAGTGCCTCTACCAAAATTGTGAATTTTAAAGCCCCAGGGTCAGAGGTTCTTGTGTTGGGGGGGGGGGGGCTCTATTGATTATATAGTGAAAATTCATGAATTCTTTGAATATCTTCTTCTCTGCTCCTAGGTATTAAATAAACAAACTAAATGCATAGTTATAATGAGCAAGAGTGCCTCTACCACAATTGTGAATTTTAGGGCCCTAGGGTTAGGGTTCTGGTGTTAGGGGGGGGGGGGGGGGCTCTATTGATTATAGTGAAATACATAAAATTTTTGAAAATTTTCTTCTCTGCTCCTGGGTTTTAAGGAGTTGAATTACCTATATAGTTACGAACAAGGACCGTTATCTTCCAAAATTGTGAATTTCAAGGCCCCATGGTCAGGGGTACCATAGAAAGGGGGGGGCTATACTTATAGACTGAAAATGAATGAATTGTTTGAAATCTGCTCCTAGGTATTAATTAAATTATAATCAAATATTTTTGAAAAGCAAGGATGCCTTTTCAAAAATTGTGCAATGTGTGGATCTAGGCCTAAGGGTCAGGGGTTCATGTGTAGTAGGGGCACTATACTGATTACTGCTGAATATTACTGATTAGTTGAAATGTATTTTTTGTTCCTCTGCCTTGTCAATGGGTATTAAGTAACCAAACTAAGCAACTGCTAAGTGTATAGTTATGATGATCAATGATGCCTCTTTCAAAATTGTGAATGCCATAGCATCTGGCTTAAAACATGAATCAAATTCAATCACTGGAAAGTTGTTGCATAATGCTCAGGTGACCTATAAGGCCCATTGGCCTCTTGTTTAATTCTCGTTCATGCCTGACTGGCAACCTGTCTTGTATTTAAACAAATTATTTTACATATCTGATCGCAAATGTACCTTATAAACCACATTCCTGACTTAACCTGTGACTT
>NW_026928022.1:0-33183 GCF_032062105.1 Saccostrea cuccullata | reverse complement strand
AAATGCAGATATTAATGACAAAAACACATAAAACAAATTTCGGGTTTTAATGATACACAAGTTTACAAAAATAAAATTAAAATATTGTAACTTTCAAATATGAATAATTAAAAATGATAAATGATTAGTTAGATAAAAGAAAATGGAAAAAGTGACACAAATATCAAGACATCGTCGATGGACCAACTCATGATTTGGTCAAAAAAGATATATGGGAATAATAATAATGGAAAGAAAATTGACACCAAAATAATTACCCAGTGGCAAGTAGATTTGCACAAATTTAATATTATCAAAAACTTTCTAAACTTGTAAATGAACAACATGTACAACATGCAAACTAAATTTAGTTTTTAAACATTTATGTACATTGAAATACACTGAACAGCTAACACAAATCTCTCATTCTAAAATCTAACTCCCAAAAATACATGTATACTGAACAAAAAAAAAAACGCATAATCAGAATAATATGAAATTCTAAGTTTTAGTTTAAACCTTATATTATTTAAGCGATTTTAGAGTGTGTTGTGATAAAAATCAATATTGCAGATTGAAAGTCAAGAAGTCTTTTTCATTGCCCCCAAATTCAAGGGGCATAAAAATATGTACTATGCAAAGTTGATGCTAGTGAATTTCCAATGTACGGATATTGTGTAAATCCATCTATTTCAGTCTCTTGCAACAATTTATGCATTTTTATGCAGATTTCATCATCCAGCAATTATAGAGCAGTTTTACAGCAAGTTCTAAATCGCATGAGGTGATGGGGGGGGGGGGGGGTGTTAGGTCCAGTCTGGTTGTGGTTACATGCAGATGGCATGATAGTGGTCTTCAGACGTTAGTTTTAAGGTTTCAAAGCCCATTGATTTATTTCAAATACGTTGCAACTTCCTGTTGCAGCCCCTTTTAGTATCATCGTTAGCCTTTTTTTCATCTTTGTTTGGGCGTGGCATTGCAGTATCAACACTGCAATAAAAGTAAAAATGGGTTTAATAGAAGTGTGAAAAGTTTCTCTAATTCCAAAATATCAATGAAAATAGACAACTGATTAAGATGAAATCATGAAAAACACTACTTTATAACATGTTTTAAACAAGGGAGATAATTCAACACTTGGGTTTTAAAAACCCCATGTTGTCCTTTAAATAGGGCACATGTATCCATTGATATAAAAATAGTTGTTTCATGTACTTTCTAAAAATTTCTTTGACGAGTAAAACAATATGCGTTTCTTTTTTTTTGTTGAGTATATATCATTATTAAAATTAGTGTAAATAGCATGGATGAGAAATATGCATTGAAGTTTACCAGCTTTACCAAATAACATGAATCCACATAAGACATTATTTTAGCCCAATAACGCCGTAGAAATAATTGTGATTTTTACACTGAGACACAGTAATGTTCATTTAACCTCGTAGTATGAAATAAAACATTTGAACCCTATGAAATATTACCATTGAGTAATTTACAATAGGGTTATGGTAATATGTACTTTCATAGTAATTAAATTTTTTTTATTTATCTCCACACCAGTTATAATAGTATTAATAAAATATCTGAACCCTGTCAAAAAATTACTCTTCTTTGTTTTACAATAGGGTTATAGTAATATGTACTATCATAGTAATTTAGACTTTATACTGGAAGTATAAGGAGTTCTGTAAATATTCTACACAGAGTATCGTCTTACGTGTTTCTTCACCTCCTTGATCACCCTCGTGTAATAAAACACTTCATTTTAGTCTTATACCTATTTACCTGTGTCGTATCCTCAGAAAACACCCCCTCTCTGTCTAACACAGAATCATACTTTCTATACTTCACCCTTACATTGACATCCACCCCGAATCCAGGAGAATCCTACCTTTATCCACTAGCCTGTGGTCATAGATCTCTGATCAATCAATATAAACAGCAGAGGTCTCACATGATACCCATCATAATAATCATACAGCTGTATCCACTATTACATCCAGGCCCACACATAACAGATGCTTCAAAACCTTACAATCACTTTTTATGATTGCCTCATACAAATCTCCCCGTTCTTTAAATACATCGATCTTGATACGCCACACTCGTCTCAATGTCACCATCACACCATCCTTACTATCAGTCATCACGTCACTGTGTCTGATATTTACCAAAAAGTCAAAAAATGTAATTTCAATTTATTTGACTATTTCATTCTCTGTTCTTAATAATTGTTTTACAGAATCAATTTTATTTCTAATTAATGCAACATAAAATGCTGATATACCTTTGTTATTACTGATGGAGTCTACACCATAAAAATCAAACATTTGTAGTTAACAGGAATGAAAACCTTATTTAGGCTAAAAGCTCTGTAGAGAGGAGTATTTCCTTCCTTATCCTGCTTATTTACATCACTTCCTGCGTCTAGCAAGATTTTGGCTATATCCATATAACCATTCTTACATGCTGCTGTCAGTGGTGTTCATACTTTCCTTCTAGATTTACATCAGCCCCTGCCTTTAACAGCTCTATCACACTATTTTTTTGTCCCCCAGAACATGCAAGTATAAGCGGTTTATCATATATTCCTTGTGGATTTACATCAGCCCCTGCCTTAATTAGCTCTGTCACAATACTTGAATTATCATATTTTATTGCTAGTGTTAGTGGTGTATCACGCCATCCTTGTAGGTTACATCAGCCCCTGCTTTAATCAGCTCTGTCACAATACTTGAATGTTTATGTTCTATTGCTTGCATCAGTGGTGTTTTGTACTTTCCTTGTGGATTGACATCAGTCCCTCTTTTATCAGCTCTATCACAATACTTGGATTTCCCTTTTTACATGCTGCTATCAGTGGTGTATTATTCGTTATTTTAGATTGACATCAGCCCCTCCTTCAACAGTTCCATCACAATACTTCCATGCCCCTTTAAACATGCTGCTGAAAGTTTTTTCAAACTTTCCTTGTTGATTGACATCACCCCCTACCTTCAGCAGCTCTTCCAATATTTATGCCCCCCTTTACATGCTGTTCAGTGGTGTATTATCATTTCATTGTAGATTGACATCAGCCCCTTCCTTAAGCAGCTCTTTCACAATACTATATGTCCCTTGACAAGCTTGTGTCAGTGGCGTACCAAACTCTCTTTGTAGATTGACATAGCCCCTGCCATTAGCAGCTCCTTTATTATACATATATATCCACCATTAATTGCTGCCATTAGTGGTGTAAAATATTCACCCCAGGATTAACTTCACTTTTTAAGCAGAGTTTTAACTTCACTCAAATATCCATATTTACATGCTAATGTCAGTGGTGTATAAGATTCAAATGAACATATGCTGCTCCATTCTGAAATGATCCTTGGTTGATAATATTTACCATGAAAATTGAATTTAGCCCCTGCTTTGAGAAGCTCCTTCACTACATCTTCATGTCTACCCCCAAAAAACCGCTATTAGTGCTGTATAAAATAATCTGTAGATTGACATTAGCTCCTGCCTTTAACAGCTCCAATACAATACTCATATGTCCACCATAACAGGATATTATAAGTGGGTTTTAGTATACCCTTTTGATTAAAACGCCCCTGCATCTAATAAATCCTTCACAAAACTCTCATGCCCATCTTCACATGCTGCTATCAGTGGTGTAACAATCTTATCTTGTGGATTAACATCGGCCCTTACACTAAGCAGCTTCTTAACTAAAAATTTTATTTCCAGATTTGATTGCTTCTGTTAAAGGTGTATATATTTTTCCCGGGGGATTGACATCAAACCTGCCTCTAGGAGTTCCTTCACTAAACTGTATGTCCACCCCCACATGCAACTGTCAGAGGTGTATGATAGTGAAATTGTGGATTTACATCAGCCCCTGCCTCTAGCAACTCTCTTACTTTTTAAAATGTCCACCCCAACATGCAGCTGTCAATGGTATTCTATCATTTATTTTTTGGATTAACAACAGCCCCTGCCACTATCAACCCCACTATGTTAAGATGTCCACCCTCACATGCAGCTGTCAATGGTATTCCATCATATTTACTTTTTGGATTAACAACAGCCCCTGCCCCTATCAACTCTCTTACTATATTAAGATGTCCATCCTTACATGCAACTCTCAATGGTGTGATAACTACCTTTTAGATTAACAACAGCCCCTGCCACTATCAGCTCTCTTACTATATTTAGATGTCCACCCTCACATGCACAGCATAGCGGCGTATCAAAGAAATTTCGTAGATTTACATTAGCCCCTGCCCCCAGCAACTCCTTTACTATATTTTATATCCCCCTTACAAACTGTTGTGAGTTGTTTTTAAACATTTACCCCAGTGAATTGCATAGCCCCCCCTTAAAATCCTTCACTTACTTATATATCCACCCTTACAAGCTATTAACAGCGGTGATTTATTATTACCATGTGGGTTGACAATAGCCCTTGCCCCCAGAATCCCTTTACTACACTCAGATGTCCACCCTCACACGCTGCTGTCATTGGTGTATCTACTTATCTTTTTGATTGACATCAACCCTGTAAAATTGCTATTTGTGAGGTATAACACAACACATCTGATCGGTTCTAAAGCTATATTTATTCTCACTAAACTTTTACACAGAGTAAAACTTTCCCATGCTTTCCAATTCATTATATAAACAATATTGGCTTTAGTTTAGAAACATAAACATAGTGTAATTAGAGGGTAAGCACTTTATGGTTAACTGTCAGATTCAATTACAGATAATGATTTCAGTATGAATAGTTTCAATGGACATTACATCCCTCCTTTCCTTTGAATTTAAAACTTGATCATGAAATTGATTGTTATGATTTAAATTAAAAATACGTATTTTATTTAATTGTCTTTTGAGATAAAATTGTCACTGATATTTATATAGTCCAAAATGTATATAAAATGTTCGTTTTGATTTAACATGAAAATCAATCACTCAAAACACTTTCACGGATCTAATTGACACAATACACAAAACTATACTCCCGAACAAGCCAGAGGATTTTATGCCTTTAGCGACACTTGTTTATTTTCACTTTGCAACATAATCATCAAGGTATTTCGGACGATAAAGTTGTTGTTTTAAGTTGTAGCGCGGAGTCGGCTGCGGCTGGCTTGATGGGTCATCTGAGGACTTCACATCTTGTGTGTTGGCTGGTTTTTTTATTTCCACGTCATCAGTAATCGGCTCTGTTGGTGTAACTTCTTTAATTGTGCTCGAGATTCTGGTAACAGTTTTGTTGTTGTTTGTCGCTGTTATCATCGATCCCTTCTTGGCTATAATTTCTAAGGGCTCAATTTCATATGGCGTAGAAAGTTTATTGTGTTTCTTTTGCTTTACGATAACTTTGTCCCCTTCCTTCAAATGAGGTTGTTTGGCGTTTTCCTTTTATCTGCATAATATTTCATCTGTTGTTTTCGCATTTCATCTTGTTTCCGTATTTCAGTCTTCCTGTTTTTCATTGAACATGGATTCTCTGGAAAGTAATTTTTATTCCTCCCAAATAATGCTTTCGCAGGCGGAACTTTTGTTGTCGAGGGGGCGTCGCCCGGTAATTTGTAGAAATTGGAAGATATCCTTTTTCCAATTACGTTTTTCCGCATTTGATGTTCTGACTATTTTTCCCAAAAGTGCATAAATCTTTCAACTTCCCCTTTGCCCTCGGCCATAACGGTGTAATTTTACGGTGTGTAAATCCCATGTATTTCGTAAATTCCTTGAATTCTTGACTTTAAAAAGGGGGGACCTTTGTTGTTTTTACAATTTCCGGAATTCCATGAGTTGAAAAAGATCTTATCTAATTTTGTCATTGTTGATTTAGCTGAAGTGGAATACAAAATTTTTACCTCCGGATATCTTGAGTAATCATCAATTACCACAATAGATATTCCCCTGATGGAAAGGGCCCGAAAAGTCACACTTACTTCTTCCCATTGTTTGTCTGGTAACTTTGACATTTTCAAAGGCTCTATGTTGTTTGGGGGGAACAGATGCTAGACGGGGGATACAAGATTTGCAGAGATTTTCCACCATCAAGTGATTCCAGGAAACCAAACTTTTTCTCTCAGTAACTGTTTCGTCTTAACAATGCCTTGGTGTCCTTCGTGAGCTTATCAACATTTCCTCTGTAAGAATGATGGAATCACAAGTCTAGAACCTCTAAGAAGAATTTCTATATCTTATATTTACCAATGCACAGCTCGTTTCTTAGTTTAAAAAATGACTGAAGGGCATGTTTTCAGATTTATTTTGCCATTTCCCCGTCCTAAGGCACAATTGCCTTTGTGGGTTTTGGGTCATTTAACGTTCCTTCTGCTATTTCCTTCAAAGAACAGTTTTGGAAACAGATACTGTGCAACAAAGTTGACAAATTCTTCACCAATTTTCTCTTTTTTAATTATTGGTTTGTTGATCTGGATGTCTGGACAAAAGTAGCCGGATTGTCGATTCCTCGTTTGTATCTGACTTGAAAATCATAAGCTTGTAAACGCAATCGCCATCTTTCAATCCTTGCAGGCGGTTTTGATTTAGGATTGTTGAATATGCTTTCAAGGGCTTGGAAAGAAAACGTAAATTTAGATCCATATATGTACAAATGAAAAAGTTACAGCTCCACACAATGGCTAAAGCTTCTTCCTTTTTTGGAGAAGTTGTTTAGGAGAAAGGTTGCCGGAAAGATTTTTCCCTGGGGAAAATACTCCCCCCGGGGTACATCAGAAATTTCTGTAGACTTGTTCTGATCGTAATATGACATAACCGTATCATAGTAAGCATTCTTTTAGCTTTTCAAAAGCCAGTTGCTGTTTTGATTCCCACTTCCAAGCCATATTCTTTTGTGTCAGCATTCGTATTGGTTGCGTTATTGTTGAGTAAACTTTGATAAATCGAGACACGAATTTTTCATCCCAAGAAAACTTTTCACTTCACTTGTATTTGTTGGACATTTTGCTGATTTGATTGATTGAACTTTAGCTGGGTCAGCTGATATGCCATCTGCAGAGAAAGTATCCAAAAAATGATAGCTTTTGCTTGTTGAATTACATTTGGTGGTTCAGTGTTATGTTACGCTCCCCCAGTCGTTCCATAACTTTTCTTAGACGCATATCATGTTGCTCTTGTGTCTCACCGTATCAATGATGTCATCACCATATTCTTGACACCTTGTAAACCTTGAAGTGATTCACTGACAGTCTCTTGGAAAATTTCGGCAGCTGATGAAATTCCAAAATTGAGACGTTTGTACCTGCGCAGTCCTGCATAGTTGTAAATGTTGAATGTACCTGGATTGTTCATCTAATTCAATTTGGTGGTATCCTGATTCATGTCTAATTTTGAAAATATTTTGGTCCATTTAAATCATGAATGATGTCATCCACAGTAGGTGTGATGTTTTGTTCTTTGGATCGCCTTGTTTGGTAGACGCATATCTACGCACATTCTTATTTCTCGGGGTTTTTTGGTTTTGGGGCTACCACAATCGGTGAAACCCAGGGTGTAGGGCCTTCTACTTTTTGTTGAAGTCCCCAGCCTTTTTTAAATTTTGCTTCTACTTTTTTGTAAATGAAAAGGTTCCCGTGGGGTGGCTGGACAGTTGGTTTTACACATCGTCAACATGGATTTTTACCTTTACATCTTTTTTCTTCCCATTCCTTGAAAAGGTTGCAAACTCATCACATATTTCTCCTACATCTGTTGACAAGCGGTTGATTGTAGGAATGATACCTAGCTCTACGGCACTTTCGTATCCTAGAAAACCCGAATTTCCTTTCACCCATAGAATTTTCCAGTAGCTATTTTGGATTTGGTTTGATTTGCAATGAAAAAAACCCAAATTCTCAGGTCGTTTTTGAACCATAAGCAAAAATCTTGGTATTTGCTTTTCGTAAGTCAGGTTTATGATGAAGTTTGGAAAATGTGGTTTTTGTCCAAAATATTTACATATCCCCTATAATAACACTTGAAAAGTTTGTCCATTTAGCACAACATTTACTTTGGTTGCTTGGTGGATTTGTTTTTGACACTAAATACATATTCGTCATCCTCCTCAAAGTTTTGAATCTGTTTGACATGTTTTCCTTTAAACTGGGGTTTTGACTTGCAAACGGCAGCAAAATGATTTTTCTTGCCACAATTATTACAGGATTGTCCTTGTGCTGGGCATTTTGTTTTTTGGGGGAATTGACCACCACAGTTAAAACACTTTGAACTTTGCCTACCTTGCGCTTTTGGTTCCGAGTTCTGCTTGGTTTCCACTGAGGGGTTCGTTGTCCTGTCCTTTTATGGTGTACTTTGTTCACACTGGAATTGTTATTATTTTCAATTCCTGATGCTTGTTTTTCTGCTGTTTCTAGAAGCTTGTTTAATGTCATATCCTCACTAAGCGCTTTTTTCTTGTTTTGATGAAGTGCAGCTTTGTATTTCTGAACTTATTTCACTATCATTGTCTCCAAATTCACATTTTTCGGCGAGTTGTCTCAAGCGGGTGGGTATGTGTCCACCGTTTCCCCATCTGATTGTTTCGTTTGTCGGAAAACTACCCCCGTATTCCTTTTACTTTTGGCTCAAAGTAGTTTTTCAACAATCTTTTGGCTTGGTCATAATTTTCATCATTCCCAGTATCTGACAAAGTGTCGAAAATATCATAAACTTCCTCACCAGCGTAATGAAGTAATAAAGTTTTCTCTTATTGTCTGTAATCTTCATTCCAACGAATAAGTTCTCCAGACGTTGTACCCATTTCCTCCAACATACCTATGGCCCCCTCAGCATGGACAGAAAATTTAAAAACTGGAGCCCTTTTTGCCATTGATAATCCTTAAATTTGCGTACTATACTAAAAGAATTTAATAAACCCGTCGCCATTTAAAATTGCTATTTGTGAGGCATAACACAACACATCTGATCGGTTCTAATGCAATTTATTCTCACTAAACTTTCACACAGAGTAAAATTTCCCCTGCTTTCCAATTCATTATATAAACAATATTGGCTTTAGTTTAGAAACATAAACATAGTGTAATTAGAGGGTAAGCACTTTATGGTTAACTGTCAGATTCAATTACAGATAATGATTTCGTATGAATAGTTTCAATGGACATTAAAACCCCCGCCTCTAACAACTCCTTCACTACACCCAGATGTCCACCCTTACATGCTGCTGTCAGTGGTGTACAATGTTTAACTTCCCGATTACATAAAACCCTGCCCTAATAGCGCATTCACTTTTCTCGGTTGCCCATCCTCACACGCGGCCAGTGTTTTGTTACCAAATGTATATTTAATGTCTAAATTTGGAAAGGTCATATAAATTTTATTTCTTTTGATATATTTGATCAATATTCTTACAGTTTCTAAATCTCCATTGTAACAACTCAGCAAAAGTAAGCGCCGTTGTTCAGATATAGACGCATCAATGTCCAGGTCTCTGAATACCTTAATTTGCTATTGGGTTATTTGCTGCAATATTTTTCTCCCTTGTTTTGTTGTTTGAGTTAAATCAAGATTTAAAAAATTCCAAAAAAATTCAGACTGCGTTTCTTTGTGCAAATCAGTTTGCTCTAAAATATATTGCAAAATCTGACTGTGTCCGTAGTAAACTACCCAACTGATAACCCCCACACAGTAGTTTTTTTTCATGACCCCTTCTCATTCACCAACACCTCCTGTCTGTACTGTTCCATTATCCTTCATCCCCCCCTTTAATCTCCTCCCTCACATGATCTCCTTTACTCACTACCTTAGACATCTCTTTCTGATCTGTCAGAAATAAAGATTTCAACTCTGTGTAGGACTTTGTCTCTAACACCTCAATAAAAGCCTGACATACCTTAGGCTGTTTCAAAACATTATTCATAAAACATCATACAGCTCCATATTTTCTATATCTTTGTACAAACGCTTTGCAACATGAGTACGATTCTCCCCTATCCTTATACAGAGATCACATAACTCCATTCCATCACCGTTTTCAGCACTTAAAGCCTCTTCTCCCCTTTTTGTGAGCTTTCACAAGCAATGCTTTGTTCATTCTTACTCTCACTATCGATTGAAACTCTTTCACTTGCCATTTTATGTTCATTCTCTAATTCAAGCATTTCATATTTTTGAAGCTTTACATAGTTAGCAATGTAACTACTACTCATAAATTGTAAAATGATATTTGGGAATTTAGAACCAAAATGATAAGCAATGATTTCAAACATGGAGTCATGAATAAAGGTATATTCAGAACCACAGAGTTTTGTGTATGTCCCCTGCATTACTGACAATGCTTTATCAAATTTATATGATTCTGTGTAACTCTCAACTTCACAGTCTTCTAATGCTTTTCGTTTCATTTCGTAGAAAACCTTATTTTCTGTGCCTTTTAATATTTTTTTTGATAATTTACTATCATTTAACATGCATAAGACCAACGTAGCATACTGTAATCTATTCTGTTCCTGCATTTTGTCAAACTCTTTTAAAATGCATTCAGTTGGACAAGTAAAGAAACTTTCAATGTTTTTCCTAAAATTGGCCCCATTTGAGTAGAGTTTACACAAAAGAGGAAACATCGCCGATGTTTTCCTCAGTAATGTAGGGGACAATAAATCTTTATCCAAGCCGTACTTCTGAAGAATTGCTTTTTTGTCGTCATCATTCAATGTATTTTCTGAACTACACATTTTGATTGTGCTTTCCTCATTAATGAAAAATGATTTGTAACATTCATTAAACACTGCTTCCCGACAGGTCATCAATACTTTTGTTCTTTTATTGGAATGATCTGAAATTATTTTTTCATAGTCAACTAAAGCCTCTAACTTTTGTTTTTGAAGACCTAATACACCTACCACATCATCAATGACAAAAACCTGTGGATGACGAGAGTCAGAATAATCTTCAATCTTCCTAATGTCTATAATAGGTACAACTTCGTATCCTTCTTCCTGGAGTAGCAGGGCTATGTGATGGATTGTTGCTGATTTTCCGGACCCAGGGACTCCAACAAATGTCATATACGGTTGTCTCTTGACTTTGTTCAGCATTTCCTGGAAAGTGTGAGTTTCACTGTAAACCTCATCTTCTTTCTCCATTTTATCACGTGTCTTTCATGAAGATCTGAAATATATCATATTAAGCTTGAATGATACCGGTGAATTAAAGGCAAAAACATTTTCTCAAAGTAGATGAAAGGGCCAATTGACATTTACGATCACTTGACTAGAATCGGATTAAAAAAATTATACTTTTACACAAATCACCAGTACAAGCGAGATTGTTGATTATTGAAATCCTAGAATGCCAAAGTCTTTATGAATGGCTTGCTTTAATTTGACAGTCGATCTTACTCGGAGCTTGCTTTTACGAAATGAACCATTAGGAGACAAAAACTGCTATATGCAGGAGATGTTGAGTTCCACTACTACTACATATTATCATAAATAAGAGAAGTTAACGATAGAAAAGCGGACGTCATCCAAATTGACATACAATTTTGTTGTTTGTTATTAATAAACTCCCAAATATGAATTAGAAAAAAAAGTCGTTGATATGACATTATGTTCAGTTGAAGGTTAAACTTGTATTATTTGGATAAAACTGTCATCTAAGGTGATTGAACTTGGGTTAATTTAATATGACCAATTATTACCCAAGCATCTGCAAGTGACACAAATTTACACTGTTTACTTTCATTTTTTTTAAAACAAATAATGAAATGAAAAGATTATGACCATCTGACCCCAGTTGATGGCAAAATAAAGATGACAAATTTTGACAGTTATAAATATTCTAGAAGTAAAATATTTACATTTTAGATACTATTTTTCTGATTCAATTTATCAAACACCTAAAACAACAGAATGACCTATAATCAAATAATAATATCTTGGTTATTAATTTTACAATCATGCACGTTTTGTAGATTTGTACATACCCTTAACATTTGGAGGGATGACATCCTCGATTTTATCTAAAAATAAATTCGGAAAATCAGTTTTAGGTTGTCTATCGATAAACCTCTTTATTAAAAGAAGTTTTCAACTACACCAAACAAAATGTCATTATTTAATTGAACATTCGATTTTTTGGAGTTTCTACGTTAATATTTTTTGCTTCAAGTTTTGTAAAATGTGCTTCATAAGTAAAATTTTATTTCATTACACGTGTGTTAGTAACACTCCTCTAATGAAAACTATTGTTTAGAGAGGAGGAGGAAAATTGACGTTTATGACGTCACAATAGTCCGTATTGTTATACAGTAGCCACACAAACTGAAATTTAGCAAAACTGTAGCTCTCTGCTTGAGAAAATTCGGACAGATAAAGCAGACAGATCCAAGCGTTGTAAAGACCTTCGATTTATGCCAACGATTTTTTGTAGCTACTTAAGGTATTTATTTCGCGTAGTTTAAGCTTTCACTGGCTTAAAGAATGGAATCCAATAATAATTCATTCATTTGACTCTTAAATTTGATCCTTTGTTTACCTTTTAACGGTTTGAAACAGTCCTGTATATAGTTTGGAAATGTTTGTTTAAAAGAGTTCCATTCCGACGTCCATAAACATAAATGGCCATTTGTTAGCTGTTGAGAGTTAAGTTTATGATCAGGAATTAAAGTGGAATGTATGGTTAATTATTAAATACTATTCAAAATGATTTTCAAACCTGGGTAGTAAAAAATGCAAGAAAAATACCCATAGTGAGCGACAAAAAAATTGCCGGCGTATATCGAAGGTTTTTACAAGGCTTTATCTGTCCGAATTTTCTCAAGTAGAGAACTACAGTTCTACAGCAAACTGAAATTTAGATACTAAAATAATAAAAATTAAGCTGAAAATTTTCTGACTTCGTCTTTTGTTAAACATGGTTCAATAAATTTCTTATTGTCCTGTGCACCGTCCAATAAGTTAGCTGTATGTGTCCAATAAGATTCAACTTATTTGACAGGTACAATTTAAACATTGTAATTTGAACAAAGGGCGAGGCATATAAATAAACAGTACTTAAAAGGCAATGACAAATCAAGCAATTTTTTGAAATATGAACAACGTAGGAATTTAGTATCGTATAAAGTTACATTAAAAAATTCCTATTGGAAATGGCACAAATAATTCACAGTAAATTGAATGTCTCACATTCATTATTGTAGACGCATCCGTAGCTCCGATTATAAAGGACTTTCTTAAATTCATAGTTCATTGTATTAGATTCATTTCACTATGATTGGTCCACAGAACACACATAGAATCCAAACCTTTGGCTTTTTGCCTATTTAAATATCCATTTTTCCGCCTTTTTACAAAATGTCGCTTACAAAATTCAAACGGAATTTGTTTGGTGTTTCATGAATATTTGTCCATCTAGTCCCGCGTAAATGTTTGGGGAGTGTCTGTCGTCTGTCTTCCAAGTTCGAAACCTACGCATAAAAGAGACACTGTTGCATTTTTAGAAAAAAAATTACATCAGATATAATCTCCAAATTTCATAGAAAATGCTTAAAGATTGGTTTGAGGAAAATCCTTCAAATCCAATTGCTTTACAAAAGTTAACTTTTAACGAGAAACATTTGGTTGCAAATCCCAAAACATTAGAATATACATGTATATCCGGATTTTACTGTTAAAAAATTGACCTAAAGCATCTTGGTTTAATCGATAAATGGCGTCATCAAAACACTCGCTTCTAAAGGTAGTTTTATCATAATTATAATGTACTACGTCATCCGTGGTCGTTGTGTTGTAAAATGAATAAATTGTCAAGAATTTATAAAAACTAATTTTTACGCATGCGTAGTATATATGAAAAATGTCATAAAGCAGATTAATGAGACTAAACAAAGTTAATGTCCTTATTTTTCGATATAAAACACCTCTCATGATTCCACTATTTATAAAGAAAGAAGAAAAAACGAAATATTTTTTTTTAGTTAACTTAATAAACAGTGCCAGGTAGCCACCCAAGCAAAACGAGACCCTTACCTGTGGTTGTACAATAAGTTAACAATGGAAATGTCTCAGTGTGAAATGTTTTAAGATTTAAGTTTCTGAACATTATGTAAGATATTAGACTCACCTCGGCGCTAACGCGCTTGGGTCATCTAATATAACCGACATGATGGACATTTTCGGCTTATAACCAGTATGCTATGATAAGGATATGATATCTAAGGTATTCAATACCTATGGAACAAATTCAATGAAATTAATAAAACAGATATGTAAATAAGCATTGAATACCCAGTATATGACAGATTTGGTAAGATTATTCCCCCTTTTTATTTAATAAAGAAATAAAATTTTAAAAAATTAACCGGTAAAAAAATTTCAATTGCCATTCTATTTTTTATGTTTCAATGCATCTTTCCACCGCAGTATTTTTTACATTCAATTTATTTGATTTTTTTTAAAAACACTTTTCCCCATAGACTTCAATGCAAACTTTGTTAATTAAATACTGTTTGATTAATGATTTTTAAAATACTTTTTGGCGGGCAATCCTTTTCCACTATAAAATGTTTTAATACAATAGCGGTATCAACTACAGCAATTATCTTGTGACCACCCTAACAAAAAGATAACAGAGTTAAGTAGAGTGAACACTTTGATATTATGAAAAATTTGATGTACTATAGTGAATACTTTGACACTATTATTTATTATACTGATAACTATGGTGATCACTATAGAAATCACTTTGAAATTTTTTCTTCTAAATTTAATGTCAGAAAAAAAGTTTTTAAGTAAGGATTTACTGCAGAAACAAACTTAAACAGTATACTCGATTCTCATTATATCGCGGGTTCCATTGCATCGCGGTATATTCCAAAACATCAGATCATAGCTCAAATCCTTCTTGTTGAAAAAATTATATGTATATCGTCTGAATGTAAATTTTTGTGATGATTAAAAAGTTTGCAACATGCGTCGGAATTTTTTTTTATTCAAATAAAACGTAATTTTACAGAAATCCATTATCATTTTTAGCCCACTGAGTTTATTTAATCTAGTGAAATCTATATAAAGTTCTTGTTTGAAAGTCTTTAGTTCGCATAATTGTTTATTTTCTTATGTAGAATTATATGGTAAAATAAAAAATAAGAATTGAAGTCAATGTCAACCTCAGGAATCCATGTTTTCCCATACCGTGATATTATGAGACTCTCCTATTTAGGAGGTAAATAAAACTTCCTGTTTTAAAAATAGACTACAAATTAAACGATGCAAGCTTTTGGGGAAATAATTTGATGATAAAAAGTTAGGCCATATGTTGGTTTTTAAATATCCTTTGATGAAAGTTAAATTTTAAAAAGTCAATTACACTTTTTTATGCAAAAGATTTAAGTACCGCGATATAATGAGACACCTGTATATAAAGCTTCATGTCGAACTGAATAATCAAATTTACTTTTCAGGGCTTGAACTATTTCTCTAGTTTCAGCATCTTCTTCGGCTTGTTTTCTCAATTCTTCTATGTGATGACGGTCAGGGACAGGGTCCATTGTCTCATGTCTCAAAAAGTCCACCTCTCTTTCAAACTGGTTCTCATTGTTAAGGAAAGAATCAATTTCCACAACTGCAGATCTGACAGTGGACCAGATTGTGTTGAAATCAGCATTGGAGAGGACGGGACTAGAAGAATGTACACACTGATTTCTGGCAATACGGATTCTCTCAATGTTGGCAGAGAGAGATCCAATCCTGCAGGGTTCTGGGATCATTTCCCCAGCCATTGCCTGTGTGATGGTACAACTACAAATGTTTCTTAGTGTATAATAAGGAAATGTCCATATCACTATAGTTTCCTGTATAAAAACTACCTCTAGGTAAAATAAGATTCATCTGTTGAGCTGTCAGACGGGGAAGATTAGTCCTCTTTTGTTTAATGACTTGTGTGAATGTTGGTAGAGGTACATGGTGAAGTAAAACATCACGTAACTGATCTGTACATGAACCCAATAGAAGCCGACAGGCTCTACAGGCATTTGTCGTCTCCTCAGAGGCGTAAGGGGAGGAGGCCATAGCAGTCGTTTAATGATTTTCTGAAAGGTGGTTACAAACCAAAAAAAATTAGCAATCAAATAAAAAAAAACTAGAATTGTCTTTTAATAGAACTACAAAATCCCTTTCACACAGAACACCTAGAAACTTGCTTACGTTGACATAAGTATAAAGGATTTCTGCCTTCTTAAAGACATCAATTTTGTTAAAAAAGCAGGTTTGTAACACTTCTTGGCAAGAGGAATGTTTATGCTTAGTATAAAAGATAAGCCTTCCAAACTAAGGATAATCTTTATGTGCATAGTGACAAATCTGCATGTCATATGTAACCTCAAAATTATACTTAGAAAATAAGGGCTTTTGTAACATATATCACTGATTTAGTACAATAGGCCCATGGGCCTTATAGGAGGCACCATTGCGAATTATAACTACATGGATACACTTAGCATCTTTAGTTTGGTTACTAAATACCCCATACAGAGTAGGGGAACAAAAAAATGCATTTCGACTAATCAGTAATATTCAAGTTTACCTACCTCGTCATTGGTCATTTGAAAAATTATTTTGTTAAAACAGATTCTGATTGTACACATAAGTACTCTGAAGTTGACATCAAGAAGATGCTTGAGTTTCTGATTGACAATATCTATGTGGTTTTTGGAGACCAAGTATTCCAACAATCTATTGGAATTCCCATGGGTACAAATTGCGCTCCGTTATTAGCAGACTTATTTTTATATTCATATGAAGCAGAATTTATGCAAAATCTTTTGCGTGAAAAGAAAAAAACACTTGCTGTGGCCTTCAACTCGACATTTAGATATATCGACGACGTATTGTCAATTAATAATGATAATTTCCATTCCTACGTCGACACGATATATCCTGGTGAGCTTGAGATAAAAGATACCACAGAGTCCAACACATCTGCTTCATATTTGGATATTTTACTTGAAAAAGACACAAATGGTAATCTAACAACCAAGCTATATGATAAACGTGATGACTTTAACTTTTCTATCGTCAACTTCCCTTACTTATGCAGCAATATACCTTCATCACCTGCATACGGAGTATTTATATCTCAGTTGATTCGATACGCAAGAGCATGCTCTACGTATGAACAATTTCTTAAACGAGGTAAATTATTGACAAGCAAGTTGATGAAACAAGAATATCAACAGTCTCGTTTAAAGTCATCATTTCGCAAATTCTATGGTCGATACAATGACCTTGTCAGCAAATACAATTTATCATTAAATGAAATGCTGACTGACGTTTTTCATACCAATTGTTAATCCATTATTTATACACTGAATTGACTGCGGATTTTTTCCGTTATTTCCTGATTATGACAATGAGCACACGGCGGGTGTGACCGGTCAGCAGGGGATGCTCACTCCTCCATGGCACCTGATCCACCTCTGATGTTTCAGAGGTCCGTGTTTGTTCTGCTCTTGTTTTGTATATTTGTTTAATGGACGTTGAGATTGAATACTGTTCGTTATTTCCATATCCTTATTGAAAACTTCGATATCATTCAATAGAAGTATTTAAGGATTTTAAGAAATCTGTTTATTTGCGTATTGGGAGAATATTTTTTGTGAAAAAATATGACGTTTTGGTGTTATGTTATACCGTGTATATTTTTTCTACATATATCCAAAAATGTTTTGCTGTGATAACAAAGCATTTTCATTTAATAATCTGACATCAAATCAACAAAATGAAACAATTTTTCAAACATTTGAAAAATAAATCAATTAACAAGAAAGATATGAATATAACGAAAAAGTACTAGAAGTATTCTGCTGACCGGTCACACCTGCTGTTTGCTCCTTGTCATGATCGGGAAATAACAGAAAACTCCGTCGTCAATTCAGTGTATAAATAATTGACTAACAATTAATATGATGAACGTCAGTCAGCATTTGACCCAAGGATAAATTGTATTTCCTGACAAGGTCATTGTATCGACCGTAGTATTTACGAAATATTGAGTTGCTGATCTAGAATCATTTTTAAAAATGATGTTACAAAGACTAACAATGTTACTGACCTCACGCATAACCTTTTTTTACAAATGACGCATTGATAGATGATGAGGAAGTAGAATACGACTGGTAAACAAAGTGAAAATCAAGGTATTGTCATACAAAATCCTTGTAACCAAATGGAGTAGACAATTCTCTGAAACCGTTCGAACACAAGCAGTTCTTAAACATTTGTTCAAGAAATTCGCAATCTTATATAATACGATTTGCCTGTGTTGTCGACAGCAATTGACAGGAAGATACAGCTCGCACAATGACGCAAGCTTCCTTTTTTAAAAAGTTGAGTCTTCATGGAGAGGTATATACCTCTTTTACTGTTTTGTATGATAAGATTTGACAACTGTCTTATTTGAAAAATAACAACAAATAAACCTCGAAAAATTAAAATAACAACCCTTTAAGTCTAGCTAGCTAAATATATAAAGTCTTTTTTAAACCCGGGTATAGAGGATGACTAATCACAAGATTTTGAAGTTATGAAAAAAATTCGAGGTTCATTAAAAAAGTTGTTGTTTATTATGAGTAAAAGCTTTTAATCCTTAATTTATCGATTTTTCCAGTTCGTCTTTTTTAATTAACCTCACGAAAATAAATTACATTTAACAGAAGATAGGTAGTCCTCATTGAAAAATGAAAACAGTCAACGTAGAACGACGTCGCAGAACAGCAAATGATATTATCTTGTATTGTACTCGAAAAAACCCCGTATTCAACTTTGGCGTGCCCCAAATAATAATATAAAATATACTTTAGAAAACACAGTATTACATGGTTGTAGTCCTTCAATAAAAACGTCTTACGATGAAGTTTTTTCTTGCTTGTCGGGATTTTTTTGATAATGTGTATCCACAAAACAAAACATGTATCCCCCCCCCGTAAAAAATTGCTTCCTATGGGCCTTAACTATGTATGATGTGTAATGGAGACATTGTATATATTAAAAACTGTTTTTATTTGATTTAAAAATTTAATAACTATTTCATCGAATGAAGTCCATTTCATTGAATGGAACTTTACACATTAAAAAAAGAAGCAATTTACATGTAAAATATTTTGATGCTAACTTTTATAAATATAATAAAAATACATCGTTTGCATATTTCTTTTCATGACCGTTGTATTTGTATATTTTAAAATTAAAGAGAACAAGGAAATTTATTGTACATTGTATTGAACATAGCTCTTAGTTTATAGGGGTCACGTGAGCCGTCACATGATTGTGGTTAAATTGTCATCACTGGCTGCTTCCTGTCTAAGCATTATTTGTAATACAAACAAGAAATATTTTTTCATGCTAATATTTTATTAACCTCTAATCCTCCCTTCTTTGTTTTATTTTTTTTTCGTAAGAACAGTGAATTAATTATGGGGAATGAAACAATGGAAACGTTTTATTATTTAGTTACTTGTTTTCTAAATATTTTAATAATTTTCTAATTTTCATATGATTTTTTTTAATTTTTACTTTTACGTGTTTGTGATATCAATTAGAATGATGCTTGACTTAGTGATAGAAATTAGTTTTTCATTGTTAAGGCACATGCCTTCAGTATATTTAATTCAAACACAAACAAATTATTACTTTTTATAATGAAAACTCCTTGGGGGGGGGGGGGTATCATTACAATATGAAATATTTTTGGGTTTTTTGCTATCTATCGTTTCCATTACTTAAAAGCATTAAACATTCAAAATTAATTAAAATAAATATTTAGCATTTTTAGTTCTTCAGGAGCACATTTTGTCTTGAAGAAAAAAGCACACATCTAAGATGTTTTTTTTATTTTTCGGTGTATTTGATACATGTAGTTCTACCTAATTTTGCCCAAAATTTATCTCTTTATCTTTTTAAATGTCTGGGTTGCTTGTTATTCCAGGCTTTGCAGTAAAAATGAAAACACGTCCAGTGCAAACACTCACTTAATCTAGAACACCAATTCTCAATGGCTTTATTGAGTGTTTGATAGAATATTTTAAAAATATTTTTTTTTCCCAAAGAATTTTCACTAAGAACGCCAAAAACAGTATTCTTTAAAATTTTGTCAGCCATATCTCAATTTATAAATATAATTTTCTTTGTTTTCGTTACAATCAAATGAAAAGAGGTATTTTAATTTCCTCATCTTGAATACATTTCCTTTCTATAATTTATCTGCTCAAAACGATATTTGATACATTTTTGGATATCATTCAATATACATTCTATGATTGTAAGAAATCTATTTATTTTGTGTATTGGGAGAAAATCTTTTTTTTAAAAACTATGATGTTTCTGGCTTTATGTGATATATATTTTCTACATAGAGACAACAAATATTTTACCATGATAAAAAAACATGTTCATTTTAGAATTAAATTACCTGGCATCCAATTTAAACTATGAAACAATTCCTAAAAATTCTTGAAAATATACATTAACAAAATAATGATAATTTCCTTGTCCTTAATTTTTTAAATAACAAAAATTTCCCCTTTTATCCTGACCTCTACGCACAACTGTTTTTTATATATATGACTAGATGATGAGGAAGTAGAATACGACTGGTAAACAAAAATTCAAAATCAAGTTATTGCCACAGAACAATCTTTGTAATAATTGGAGTAAACTTCTCTGAAACCATTAGAACATAACACAGGTCTTAAACAATTCGCGATCTTAAAAAATACAACTCGGCTGTGTTTGACAGCATTGATAGGAAGATACAGCTCGCACAATACCAAACTTCCGTTTTTAAAGTTATTTTTTATGAAAGGGCATGACACTATTTTGTATAAAAGATTTGACAACTGCCTTTTTAAATAAACTAAATAATCCATGAAATTTTTTTACAAGCTGCAGGACTAGCTAGGCAGATATATAAAATCTTTGTAAACTTTATTTTTGGGATCGCCAAACACAAGAATTTGAAGATATGAAAATAAATTCCGAGTTCTTTTTTTGAAAAGAAAAATTTTTTTTATAGTGTTTAAAAGCGTAATCATTAATTTATGAACTTTTGACCTCTTCGTTTTTTTTATTTTACATCGTAAAATAAAAATAATCACAACCTTTAGGGTTAGATAGATGGGTAGATGAAATCTTTGTAAATGTCATCTTAAAGCTAATAACGAATTTTCAAAAAATCTTTTTTCTGTTAGATAATTTGTACAAATATAAGTTTTTATAACTTATTTGGCATGCAAAAGGATATGGAAATCAAAAGTATTCAATCTCAACGTCCATTAAACAAATATACAAAACAAGAGCAGAGCAAACACGGACCTCCAAAACATCAGAGGTGGGATCTGCTGCCAAGGAGAAGTGAACATCCCCTGTTTATCGGTCACACCCGCCATGTGCTCATTGTCATAATCAGGAAATAACGGAAAAAATCCGTAGTCAATACAGTGTA
This sequence comes from Saccostrea cuccullata, assembly GCF_032062105.1. Lineage (NCBI taxonomy): Eukaryota > Metazoa > Mollusca > Bivalvia > Ostreida > Ostreidae > Saccostrea > Saccostrea cuccullata. Next base: position 11,748 of record NW_026928022.1, on the reverse strand, counting down.
TAAATAATGGACTAACAATTGGTATGAAAAACGTCAGTCAGCATTTTATTCAATGATAAATTGTATTTTGACAAGGTATTATGACCATAGAATTTGCGAAATGATGACTTTAAACGAGACTGTTGATATTCTTGTTTCATCAACTTGCTTGTCAATAATTTACCTCTTTTAAGAAATTGTTCATACGTAGAGATGCTCTTGCGTATCGAATCAACTGAGATATAAATACCCCGTTGCAGGTGATGAAGGTATATTGCTGCATAAGTAAGGGAAGTTGACGATAGAAAAGTTAAAGTCATCACGTTTTCAAAAGCTAGGTTGTTAGATTACCATTGTGTTTTTTGTAAATATCCAAATATGAAGCAGATGTGTTGGACTCTGTGGTATCTTTTATCTCAAGCTCACCGGGATATATCGTGTCAACTAGGAATGGAAATTATCATTATTAATTGACAATACTCTCGATATATCTAAATGTCGAGTTGAAGGCCACAGCAAGTGTTTTTTTCTTTTCACGCAAAAGATTTTGCATAAATTCTGCTTCATATGAATATAAAAATAAGTCTTAATAAGGGGGCGAAATTTTTCCCATGGGAATTCCAATAGATTGTTGGAATATTTGTCTCCAAAAACCACATAGATATTTTCAATCAGAAACTCAAGCATCTTCTTGATGTAAATTTAAGTATTTTTGTACAAAAGAATCTGTTTTAACAAAAATTTTTCAAATGACCAATGACGAGGTAAGTAAACTTACGAGTTCCATTTTTGTTGAAGAAGCAGCTGTCAATGATATCAAAAAGCCTGGATTTTAATTTGTCGTGCGGAATTGTTGTGTATAAAGTTGAAAAATCGTAAGTTTTTATGCTGTTGATTTTTTTAAAGTCTTGTGATTTCAAATTGTCCAAAAGTTCTTTTGAATTTTTAAGTATCCACATCTGATTTACACCACTTCTTGAATATATAGTTGTACAGTACTCTTTAAGTTTTTCCTTCACTTCTGTCAATATTTTAGTGAGAAGTAATGAAAGAGGCTTGGTTAACATTTACTGGAACCTGCAATGTATCTTTGTTTGTAAGGATTTTATGAAGTTTAGGAATCCAATTTATAAGGTGTTAAATTCATTTTGGCTCTGTGGAATATTAAAAGTATTCAAAACTGACAGGTGATTTTAAAATTTTTCCTTAAAAAAAGTAGTATATGTATAATAGGATTACCACTCGTAGAATTAAATCCAATTCTTCTAAAATGCAATTAATATAATGAGCCTTACAAACAAAGACAATGTTGTTACCAATTTTGTCAGCAGGGACCAGTACGTACTGATCATGTTATCTATCTAATTCTTTTTTTTACTTCTGTATTATTGAACACAGAAGGATAGTTAGTTTTCATTTTGCCCCCCAATCTTTTAATACGTGACTTTAACATGGATCTGATACATTTAATCCATTCTGACAAGGTGTCAATGTCTTCTTTTTCATATCTAGCCCATCTTGGGGTAATTTTCAACAGAATCCATAATATTTATGAAATTCTACGCCAGTTGAAGGATGGGGTTCCCCATATTTAGGACCTTTTAAAATAAGTGATCTAAAGGGCCCCATTACGAACTATATCTACGTCACCTGTAATGGTCCAGAACTATAGTTATAGGGCGAAGAAGAACATGAACACAAAGGGGATTATTTTTCAGACAGTCGATATTAGGCCATGTAAAGTATTTTTGTAATTGAAAAGTTTGGAAGCAATGGTCGTGTATATTTGTAGGAAATACAAGGCGTAGTCTTTTAAATTGAAATATGGGGGAATTAGCTTTGGGCCCTTTTGTGATTAAGTATTACTAATATTTACCGCGTCAATTCCTTTATTTTCATATTGAAGTTTAAGGAAAAGACGGATTGTTTTTAGCTGCATTTTTTCCGTATGCATGTATTTTTAGTATGTATTTGTCTTTCAAGATTCAATTATTACAATTGAAACAGTTGGGGAGATACAGACCTTGTATATAAATGAAAGTGTTTTTATGATATCACGTTTTTAATTACTATTTGATGACAAGACATGTTGATTTTAAAATTGGTAACTGGATCTATTTCATCGAATGGATCTTCATACATAGATAAATTGAGCAGTTTTACTTGAGAAAATATTTTTTGATACTCAATTTTTGAAAAAATTTAGAAGGATATTTTTTCGCTTATTTCTTCGTATGATCGTCGTATTAGGATACATGTATCTTAAAAATTGTAGTTAGAGAACAAGAAGACATATTATGACGGTATTGACCTAGCTCTCAGATTCTATTGGTCATGTAAACCGTACTTGAACGCTAGCTTATATTGTTATCACTTACAGCTTCCTGTCTGGTACTTTTGTATAGATAAAATAGGAAATATATTTTATAATTTTCTTTTATCCTTATTATCCTCTCTCTCTCTCTCTCTCTCTCTCTCTCTCTCTCTCTCTCTCTCTCTCTCTCTCTCTCTCTTTTCCCCTCTCTCTCTCCCCCTCTCTCTCTCTCTCTCTCTCTCTCTCTCTCTCTCTTTTTTACTATGTATTTAAGCTTATGGGAAAAGGGGGTTTAAAAATCAGAAAGCACAAAAATTGTACATGGTTAATTAATTATTAAAAAAGAAACTTATGCTACCGAAACATAAGCAATGTGCTTGGAAAAGAAACGTTTGAATACTTTTGTATGGCGCGATACTATCAAATGTTTGGGGAGCATATTTTTAAACGTATGCTTTGCATTTTTGTATGTTTTTTGACATTATATTATATAACTGTTATATATTACAACATGCGCGCTTTATCGTGATGACAACACATGTTCATTTTGGCATTAAATTACCTGACATCCAATTTATCCCATTAAACAATTTTTAAAAAAACCAGAAAAATAATACGTTAACAAATAATGATTTGCTGATCAATAATTTCTGAAAAATAATGTAACAAAGTCTTACCTTTATCCTGAACTCAGGCACAGCTCTATTTAATATTTTACTCAAAGAAAGGAGATGCGGAAGTTGAATAAGACTGGTAAACAAAAGTCAAAATAATTTATTGCCATACAAAAATCCTTGTAATCAAATATAGTAGATTATTCTCTGAAATCATTCGAACACAACACAGTTCTGAAAGATTTGTTCTGAAGACTTTCCCAATCTTAAATAATACGACTCGGCTGTGTTATCTACATCGATTGACAGGAAGACGCAGCTCACACAATGACGCAAATTTCCGTTTTTATAGTTTAGTCTTCATTGAAAACCATAACACTTTTTGTACGAGAAGATATGACAGTCGCCTTATTTTCAAAAACCCTAATAAACCCCACAAAAACTTATTACAAAATGTAGGACTAACTAGCTAGCTAGCTATATTTTTGTTAACATTTTTGCTTTGTGGATGACCCATCACAAGATTTTGAAGATATAAAAAAAGTTCCGATTCCATTTGTTAAACAAGCGGTTTTTAAATATGATGTTTAAAAGCTTAATCCTTAATTTATGAGTTTTGACCAATTCTGCGGTTTTTTTAAACCCCACAAAAAATAATTTTTTTATTACAACCTGTATAGAGGTAGCTAGATAGACAGATAAAAGCTTTGTTCATGTCACTATAAAGCTAAGAAACATATTTTTTCTAAAAAAAACTTTTTCCTGTATGACAATATGTCTCTTTAATAACTTATTCAGCATAAAATTTATCTATCTAGTATGTATTTGTCTATCTAGATTCAAATATTGAAAATGAGACAGTTGGGGCGCTACAGACTTTGTATAAATGTATAAATGAAATTGTTTTTATGTTATAATGTCTTTTAAATGCTCATTGGTGATAAGCATTTTAAAATTATCATTAAGCCTATTTCATCGAATGAATCTTTACACAGAGATTAAATGAACAGTTTTATACATGAAAATATTTTGATACTAAATTTTATGAGGACATCTTCACCTATTTCTTTGTATGATCGTTTTATTATAATTAGGACATCTTAAAAATTATAAGTAGGGAACAGGGATATTTATTATCTACGGTATTTGACCTAGCTGTTAGATTTGATGGGTCATGTAAGCTGTACTGTGAACGTTAGCATATAATGTCTTCACTTGCTGCTTCCTGTCGGTTTATTACTATGGTGTAAAAATCAAACAAACAGGAAACTCGTCTTCGTAATTATTTTATTTTCCCAGCTAACACAAAAACATTTTTTAAATGTTTTTAAAACATTTTCAAAATGTTGCGAAAACATTTTAAAAAATGTTTTAATCACGTGATTTTGTATAGTTTTTTAAACGTTTTTAAAACAATTTGTGAAATATTTAAGCAAAATGTTGTCAAAATTTTCTTAAAATGTTGCAAAAACATTTTCAATAATGTTTTAATCACGTGAATTTGTATGGTTTTTTTAACGTTTTTAAAACATTTTAGTGAAATATTTCAGCAAATGTTTCCGGAACATTTTCTTAAAATGTTACAAAAACATTTTTCCACAATGTTTTAATCACATGATTTTGTATGGTTTTATAAATGTTTATAAAACATTTTACAAAAATTTCAATAAATGTTATCATAACATTTTTTTTAAAATGTAACAAAAACATTTTGTTTGGTTTTTAAAACGTTTTCAAAACATTCAAGTCGAGTTTACAAAAGTATTTTTCCTGAATTTTTACTTTTTCTCATTAAGTAATGATACATTTATATTTTAAAAGAAATAAACACAAATTATATTTAATTTTTGAACCTTTAATACAAACCCATTTTCAATATGTTAATAACATTTAAATTCCATTCTCGGTACAAGTTTTAATTTATTTTCTCTAATACCGGGTTTTTAAAGGTTGAAAACGGCGTCTAATCCATTCACTAAATTTTTTAAAAAACAGAATCACAGAAATCCTATGTTCACATATAGGTAGAACAGAGCGGCGGATCTATAAGACTTCGTTAAATCACATACACTGAAAAGGCTGATAAGGAATCTGCCCCTCGGAAAGAATAGCACAATCTGTAAAGATAAGGAAAATTGTGTTTGTATAGCTTTTATTTAAAGTATCTTAAGATGATCAATGAAAATATACAAAAAATATTTTAAATAATTATATCAAATTTAATTTCTTTCCTCATTTGCATTGAAAAAAGCAGAAAAATAATTATATGACATTATTATTTAAGAATAATAGTATTTACGTACACCTTTGCCTTCACCAAAGGCGGGTTTTTTGAATGTGGGAATTTGAAAATACGGATGATGCAACCAACACAATGCTGTAAAGAAATTTCATTTTTAAATCAACATATTGTTTGATGATTAACATTTCACAAAGACAACGAATGCTTGAATCAAGGATACAATTGTGTTGTTTTAAAAATAAAATTAAATAAAATACATGTATATAACCTTAACGCTTTGTCATTGCTACATACATTTGTAAAAAGTTATTGATCATGCACTGGTAGTATAAAAGCCATTTTTAAATGATCTTTTAAAGTCTATGAAAAAGGGAAATAATTCTTACCATTCAAAGTTAATAAATCCCGAGGTTATTATTGTGGTTTATATGGTGCAAAGTCTTCTCATTCAAATCGGCACGGAGTAAGCGCGCACATCTTGTTTACCAGAATTCAAAATTTGGCCTAGATAAGCAGCAAACCACTATACTCTGTAACGCGCTGCCCAGCAGGAGAATTGCATAATAGGTTATCATGACACTAAAACTACCAGTGTGCCAATCCCTATCTAATGCCTCAGAGTAAAATTCTGGAGGGGATCACAGATTTGATGAAGAACATTTAAAAAAAAAAGACATTAAGAGTTTTAGTTAATGCTTATGATTTTATACATTTATTTATTTTTTAAATTTTTTTTTTTCCTATCCTTTCATTTATTGGTTTTTTGATTTGTTTAATCAAAGGACTTTATATAAATTATGTCTGTTTAATCAATAAGCCAAAACTAGAAATCATTATAAAATACCGGAAAAATCTTTCAATTTAACAATTACTACAATTCCCCATTTTAACACTATTCTTTCTATATATTCTTTTTTTTTTCTTCATTAACTAAATTTTAGGAAAATCGCAATCATACATTATTTGAATGTTTGAAAAACATTTTGAAAATAATAGCAGCACTGAAAAATGAAGTCTTTAAAAAAAGAAAACACATTAAATTGAATTTTCTAAAATCATTCTCACAACATACTCTTATAGTTACTAAATGAATTAAATTTGCAATTACATAAATGTTTCAGAAACATTTTGAAAATGTTTCCAAAAAAAGTTACAAAAACTACAATTAAAATTTTCAATTATAGTGAAAATAATTATTTTAGTTAATGTAATTTTAAATAAACATTTTCAATGCCTAGGCCGAAAAAAATTTCCGGGAAAGGAATTAATTAACTAAAAGCATATTTAAAAATGTTTTAAAAATATTTTTAAAATGTTCCTTACAAATATTTAGAAAAGTATATGCAATTTTCCGATTTACAGAAAAAGAATGTTTCATTTCATGTTTTAAGAACGTTTTTAAAACGTTTTATAAGATCTTTAATATTTGGAAGCTATAAATACCCTTAAATGAATTAAGAATGTTTCAAAAACATTTTGACAATGTTCCTTCCAACTGTTTCAAGACGTATTTATGCAATGTTTCAGATTTCTGGAAAAGGAATGTTTCATTTCATGTTTTTAGAACGTTTTTAAAACGTAATATAAAAATCTGTGATATTCGAAAGCTAAACATACCTTTTGAAACATTTTTAAAACTTTAAAAATATTTTAGAAAATGTTCCAAAAGGATTTAATCAAAAATTCTTGAAAACATTTTAAAAATGTTTTTAAAATGTTATAATGAGAAGAGGAAAAGTTTTAAAAACGTTTTTAAAACGTTTAGCCTGAAATGTTTCGAAAAAACCTTTTTACAACACCAATAAAATGATTTGAAAATGTTTTGTGCTACCTGGGTTCCACTTGCTCTTCTTACAAACATGCTTGCTTCTTGTGTTAGGGGTTTTTAATAGATTATGTAGAATGAAACAAATCATCCTTTTCATCATTAAATTACTAACTGTTCTAAAATTCAAAAATTTCTTTCCGCATAATTTTATGTTAAAAACTTTTACGTGGTTGTGATATCAAAATAAAATAAAGCTTAATATAGTGATAAATATTATTGTGTCTTTTATTTGGACTAAATGTTTTCAATATATTTAACAGGTTATTCAAACACTCATTACATTTTTACAATGAAAATTTTGGGTGGGGGTTTCAGTACCTATAAAATATGTCTTTGTATTGTGATAATCGCCATCTCTCTTTTCAATTTAAAACATGACAGGGTTAAATATAATTATGTAATTTTAAGCACCATTGTTATGGCTTTGAAGCACATTTTTTACCTTAATCAGGAAGAACACTTTTAAGACATTCTTTTAATCCCGGACCTTTTCGAACAATTCATATACAATATTGTACATATAAATAAATGTTGACTTGCAATATAATATTTTTCATTCAATTTATCAATTCAGAAGCCAGATATTATGGATAGTAATGAATATAGAATTTAAGTATACTTAAATGAAATGTAAATCTTTACTGACATGTACAGTCAGACAATTTTCTTTGAATTAATAAAAATGGTCTATCTATACATGTAGCCATGAAAAATCAATAAAAGATGTCTTTGTCTCAGTTCAGGAATGGGTACATATTTTGATTTTTTAGCCGGCCTGATTTACTTTTATGATATTTCAAAATCTTCCAGATGAAAACTGACATATAAAATATCGACAACGTACAATCAATTTCCATAGTTCTTTATTCATAATCCAATCTGAAATGTTTGTTTCGTATTTGAATATTTTACTAGAAATAATACCTTAAAGGTAGCCTTACAACAAAACTATATGAAAATGTAATGATTTCATATTTTTTATTTACAGTATAAACATATAATTTAAAGTTTCCTATTGATGTCACTATTACCTGCTTATAATATTTATGCCTTATGCATACGCAAGAGTATGTTTTGATTTATTTTATGAGAATTTATTAGAACTGGAACTGAAAAAGCTGTTTCATAGATTCCTATAACCTCTTTAACTAGGCCAAATATAGTTGGATTTTACAAAAACGATATGATAAAAAAATTCAATTCTTGGAAATATATTTCCTTGTATTATGCCAAGAAAAATTATACTGAAATTTTGTTACCTTGCATTTATTGTAGTTAAATGGGGGCACTTTAAGATAGGACCATTTTTCGTGTTTTTATACATAATTACATTCTAAACTCCTATAAAAACAAAGTAATTTGCAAATAAAAAATGTAAATGATAACATATTTCGTTATTCACATACTGTATATCATGTGATTTTCATTTCTCGATTAAAAAATGAAAGGAAAATCGGAAGTAGCCTTTATTGCAGTGAAAAGGGAATATATCAAAGCAAAGCACCAATCTTTTTAAAAATCAGATCCCTTACCGCTCACATAGATCGCTACACTTTGTGTAGCAATCATGTGAGCGGTAAAAGGATCTGATTTTAATTAATTGAAAAGCACAAAAATAGGATTTATTTTATCCAACTAGATATTTATATAAGACGCAATGGATTTAAATAACATCAACAAACGATTGTAATATTGTATTAGTTTCTAAAAAAATAATAATTCTTACATTATGAAATAATTTTTCTTATGCTTGATTTTTTTTTTTTAACACACGACGTTTTTTTCGTGGAAAAAAGGGGAAAAGGGGGGGGGGGGAAAAAGGACAAAATTACGAAATTTACTTAATCGTGTATCATACAGAAAAAATAAAATATTTTGATGGTCGCATTTAAATGTTCAGAGACTTTTTTTAAACTCAAGCTAATCCATGCATAATTAGTTCATCAGTAAAAAGGGATGTGAATAAACTTTTCAACATGTTCAAGAAGAAAGATTAAAATCGTTACTTTTCAATTTGGTTGCAGTGTTTGTTTGCTTTTTTTAATTTACTAAACAAAATAAAACAAGTTAAAATTAATGTACATAACATGTACCTAGAAATTGATACCTCAAAATAAATTATGTTCTACAAGTGATCATTAATATTCAAAAACCCTGATGTAAATAACAGAAATACCAGAATAGCCAGCTTTAAATGCACAATCTATAAGCTTCCAGGTATGCAAGATCAGCGAAACATTTTAGCGCAATTTGACGTCATTTTATTTGTGACGTTTTTTTTTTAATTGTGACGGCGGTCAAGGGTACTGTGACGTGCCTAGTTGACGCTGGTTAAAACGTATCGCAGATCAAGTAGATTGGGCATCGTTAAAAGTATGTATTTTGCTAATTTTATGGTAGACGAAAAATTCAATGTTTTTGGGATTTTTGACTGACATAATGCTTAGACAATTTTTTAAAACAAACTTTGACTGCGGATTGATCATTTAAGAGTCATACTCGTGTGTGATACAATCTCAACGTCCATTAAACAATATACAAAATAAGAGCAGAGCAAACACGGACCTCCGAAACATCAGAGGTGGGATCAGGTCCCAGGGGAGAGCATCCCCTGCCCCCGGCACACCCCCTGTGTTTTCATAATCGGGAAATAACGGAAAAAATCCTCTCAATTCAGTGTATAAATAATGGAATAAAAATTGTATGAAAAACGTCAGTCAGCATTTCATTCAATGATAAATTGTATTTGCTGACAAGGTCATTTATCGACCATAGAATTTACAAATGATGACTTTAAACGAGACTGTTGATATTCTTTTTTCATCAACTTGCTTGTCAATAATTTACCTCGTTTTAGAAACTGTTCATACGTAAGCATGCTTTTGCGTATCAATAACTGAGATATATATACTCCGTATGCAGGTGATGAAGGTTTATTGCTGCATAAGTAAGGGAAGTTGACGATGAAAAGTTAAAGTCATCACGTTTATCATATAGCTTGATTGTTAGATTACCATTAGTGTCTTTTTCAAGTAAAATATCCAAGTTGAAGCAGAAGTGTCGGACTCTGTGGTTTCTTTTTTCTTAAGCTCACCGGCTAAATCGTGTCGACGTAGGAATGGAAATCATCATTATTAATTGACAATACGTCGTCGATATATCTAAATGTCGAGTTGAAGGCCACAGCAAGTGTAACGAACAGTTTTCAAGATCAAAAGTCCATTCTATCAATACAAAACAGTAGCAGAACAAACATGGACCTCCAAAACATCAGAGGTGGGATCAGATGCCATGGAAGAGCGAGCATCTCCTGCCGACCAGTCACATCCGCCTTGTGCTCCATGTCATTTACGGGAAATAAAGAGAACATCCGTTGTTAATTCGGTGTATTAATAATGGACTAACCATTAATATGGAAAACGTCATCTGTATTTGACCAAGATATATTGTGTTCCTGACAAGATCATTGTTTCGATCATAGAACTAACAAAATGATGACTTTAAACGACTCAGCAGCAATTTTTGTTGCATCAACTTGTTAGACAATAATTTACCTCATTTTAGTAATTGTTCAAACGTAGAGCATCCTCTTGTGTATCACATGAACTGTATTATTCCGTATGTGATGAAGGTATTCTGCTGAAAGTAAGAGAAGTTGGCGATAGGAAATTCAAAGTCATTATGTATATCATAGAGTTTGGTTGTAAGATTGCCAATGACGTCTTTTTTCAAGTAAAATATGAAACAAATGTGTCAGGCTCTGTGGTATCTTTTATCTCAAACTCACCAGGATATATCATATCGGCGTAGGAATGGATAATATCATTGTTAATTGATATATCAAAATGTCTAGTTAAAGGCTAAAGCAAGTGTTTTCTTTTGATGCATAGGATTTTAAAAATTCTGCTTCATTTGAATACAAAGTAGGTCTGTTTATAACGGAGGTAAATCATATAATAAAACATAGTAAAACATTTAAATTTAACTTCAAAGGCCTCTTAAATTGACCAAGTTTTTTTTTAATCGTTTAAATGTTTCAAGTACATAATGCAGAATTTTTATTACTATGTAACGCTTCGGAACGCCTGCCTTGTGTTGAGAACAAAAACTTCGATGTAAAGTTTTATAATTTTATTCAGTAATACATGAACAGCGAAAATAAATAACAGTGTTTGAAATTCACAAGTTCAACCCTGGGACAAAAAACAAAATCAGTACAACTACTGATATAACTGGGCAACTGGCACCATTTCCAGTAATTAATAATTTAAGTAAAAATTCCCCCGAACAAAATAAAACGTAAAGGCTCTCTATAAATAAATGACATAATTAATTTACAAATAAATATTCCCCCTACTAGTACAACTACTAGCACGCAGCAGAAATATTTCCTAACTCCTAAACTGGGCTAAAGAAGATAAAATAACTAGTTCTCAACTAGTAATTATAAATAAAACTAGTACAATTACTAGTAATATAAATTTTCCCAACCTAATATCACACATTATGTACTTCAGTCACACAGATACTGAAATAGTACACACCTTAAATTATTCTGGACAAAAACAGCTGACCTTTCACTAGGACGCAAAGAAAAAAAAGCAAACAATTGCATCTGGGTATTTATAGAATTAACAAAACCCGCAATTATTCATAACCAATCATGATTAATAATTCCATCCCGTAAATAATAATAGCCAATCAAATACAATCATCGTCCCGTAATGAAATCTCACTCTCGTGCATTGTATGTAAAATTATTACAATACGT